>NW_028189012.1:0-51678 GCF_054131305.1 Coturnix japonica | reverse complement strand
CCCCCATTATTTCCCCTATATCCCTCCCCTATATCCCCCATTATTCCCCTATATCCCCCATTATTTCCCTATATCCCCCCATTATTTCCCTATATCCCCCCATTATTTCCCTATATCCCCCCATTATTTCCCTATATCCCCCATTATTTCCCCTATATCCCCCATTATTTCCCCTATATCCCCCATTATTTCCCCTATACCCCATATTCCCCTATATCCCCCATTATTTCCCCTATATCCCCCCATTATTTCCCCTATATCCCCCCATTATTTCCCCTATATCCCCCATTATTTCCCCTATATCCCCCATTATTTCCCCTATATCCCCCATTATTTCCCCTATATCCCCCATTATTTCCCCTATATCCCCCATTATTTCCCCTATATCCCCCATTATTTCCCCTATATCCCCCATTATTTCCCCTATACCCCCATTATTTCCCCTATATCCCCCATTATTTCCCCTATATCCCCCATTATTTCCCCTATATCCCCCATTATTTCCCCTATATCCCCCATTATTTCCCCTATATCCCCCATTATTTCCCCTATATTCCCCCATTATTTCCCCTATATCCCCCCATTATTTCCCCTATATCCCCCATTATTTCCCCTATATCCCCCATTATTTCCCCTATATCCCCCATTATTTCCCCTATATCCCCCATTATTTCCCCTATATCCCCCCATTATTTCCCCTATATCCCCCCATTATTTCCCCTATATCCCCCATTATTTCCCCTATATCCCCCATTATTTCCCCTATATCCCCCATTATTTCCCCTATATCCCCCATTATTTCCCCTATATCCCCCATTATTTCCCCTATATCCCCCCATTATTTCCCCTATATCCCCCATTATTTCCCCTATATCCCCCATTATTTCCCCTATATCCCCCATTATTTCCCCTATATCCCCCATTATTTCCCCTATATCCCCCATTATTTCCCCTATATCCCCCATTATTTCCCCTATATCCCCCATTATTTCCCCTATATCCCCCATTATTTCCCCTATATCCCCCATTATTTCCCCTATATCCCACATTATTTCCCCTATATCCCCCATTATTTCCCCTATATCCCCCATTTCCCCTATATCCCCCCATTATTTCCCCTATATCCCCCCATTATTTCCCCTATATCCCCCATTATTTCCCCTATATCCCCCCATATTTCCCCTATATCCCCCCATTATTTCCCCTATATCCCCCATTTCCCCTATATCCCCCCATTTCCCCTATATCCCCCATTTCCCCTATATCCCCCCATTTCCCCTATATCCCCCATTTCCCCTATATCCCCCCATTATTTCCCCTATATCCCCCATTATTTCCCCTATATCCCCCCATTATTTCCCCTATATCCCCCCATGTCCCCTATATCCCCCCATTTCCCCTATATCCCCCCATTATTTCCCCTCTATCCCCCATTATTTCCCCTCTATCCCCCATTATTTCCCCTATATCCCCCCTTATTTCCCCTATATCCCCCCATTATTTCCCCTATATCCCCCCATTATTTCCCCTATATCCCCCCATTATTTCCCCTATATCCCCCATTATTTCCCCTATATCCCCCATTATTTCCCCTCTATCCCCCCATTATTTCCCCTATATCCCCCCATTATTTCCCCTATATCCCCCATTATTTCCCCTATATCCCCCATTATTTCCCCTATATCCCCCATTATTTCCCCTATATCCCCCATTATTTCCCCTATATCCCCCATTATTTCCCCTATATCCCCCATTATTTCCCCTATATCCCCCATTATTTCCCCTATATCCCCCATTATTTCCCCTATATCCCCCATTATTTCCCCTATATCCCCCATTATTTCCCCTATATCCCCCATTATTTCCCCTATATCCCCCATTATTTCCCCTATATCCCCCCATTTCCCCTATATCCCCCATTATTTCCCCTATATCCCCCATAGTACGCCATACTGCTGACCATGGTGCTGACCATCTTCATCAAGTACGTCCTTCACTCCATTGACCTGCACAACGACAACCCCTGGGACAGCAAGGCCGTCTACATGCTCTACACCGAGCTCTTCACCGGTATTAATAGGGTTTTTTGCCCATTTTTCCCCTTTTTCACCCCATTTTTAGGGTCGTTTGGGTCCTATGAGGGTCATCCATAAGGGTGGATATAGGGGTTCTGAATAGGAAATCCCAATTGGGTTATGGACAGCAAGGCCGTCTACATGCTCTACACCGAGCTCTTCACCGGTATTAATAGGGTTTTTTTGCCCTTTTTTCCCCTTTTTCACCCCATTTTTAGGGTCGTTTGGGCCCTATGAGGGTCAGTGGGTCATCATTAAAGGGGGATATAGGGGTTCTAAAGGGCAAATCCCAATTGGGTTCGGGACAGCAAGGCCGTCTACATGCTCTACACCGAGCTCTTCACCGGTATTAATAGGGTTTTTTGCCCTTTTTTCCCCTTTTTCACCCCATTTTTAGGGTCGTTTGGGTCCTATGTTGGTCAGTAATTCATCATTAATTGGGTATATAGGGGTTCTGAATAGGAAATCCCAATTGGGTTAGGGACAGCAAGGCCGTCTACATGCTCTACACCGAGCTCTTCACCGGTATTAATAGGGTTTTTTGCCCTTTTTTCCCCTTTTTCACCCCATTTTTAGGGTCGTTTGGGCCCTACATGGGTCAATGTGTCATCATTAAGGGGGGATATAGGGGTTCTAAAGGGCAAATCCCAATTGGGTTAGGGACAGCAAGGCCGTCTACATGCTCTACACTGAGCTCTTCACTGGTATCAATAGGGTTTTTTGCCCATTTTTCCCCTTTTTCACCCCATTTTTAGGGTCGTTTGGGCCCTACATGGGTCAATGTGTCATCATTAAGGGGGGATATAGGGGTTCTGAATGGGAAATCCCAATTGGGTTATGGGTTCCTTATGGGTTCCTTATGGGTTCCTTACAGGTTCCTTACGGGTTCCTTACGGGTTCCTTATGGGTTCCTTATGGGTTTCTTATGGGTTCCTTATGGGTTCCTTATGGGTTTCTTACGGGTTTCTTATGGGTTCATTGGGTTCCTTATGGGTTCCTTATGGGTTCCTTATGGGTTCCTTATGGGTTCCTTATGGGTTTCTTATGGGTTTCTTATGGGTTTCTTATGGGTTTCTTATGGGTTCCTTATGGGTTCCTTATGGGTTCCTTATGGGTTTCTTACGGGTTTCTTATGGGTTCATTGGGTTCCTTATGGGTTCCTTATGGGTTCCTTATGGGTTCCTTATGGGTTCCTTATGGGTTCCTTATGGGTTTCTTATGGGTTTCTTATGGGTTCCTTATGGGTTCCTTATGGGTTCCTTATGGGTTCCTTATGGGTTCATTGGGTTCCTTATGGGTTTCCTTATGGGTTTCTTATGGGTTCCTTATGGGTTCCTTATGGGTTCCTTATGGGTTCCTTATGGGTTCCTTATGGGTTTCTTATGGGTTCCTTATGGGTTCCTTATGGGTTCCTTATGGGTTCCTTATGGGTTCGTTGGGTTCCTTATGGGTTCCTTATGGGTTCCTTATGGGTTCCTTATGGGTTCCTTATGGGTTCATTGGGTTCCTTATGGGTTCATTGGGTTCCTTATGGGTTTCTTATGGGTTCCTTATGGGTTCCTTATGGGTTCCTTATGGGTTCCTTATGGGTTTCTTATGGGTTCATTGGGTTCCTTATGGGTTCCTTATGGGTTCCTTATGGGTTCCTTATGGGTTCCTTATGGGTTCATTGAGTTCCTTATGGGTTCCTTATGGGTTCGTTGGGTTCCTTATGGGTTCCTTATGGGTTCCTTATGGGTTCCTTATGGGTTCATTGGGTTCCTTATGGGTTCCTTATGGGTTCCTTATGGGTTTCTTATGGGTTCCTTATGGGTTTCTTATGGGTTCCTTATGGGTTCCTTATGGGTTCCTTATGGGTTTCTTATGGGTTCCTTATGGGTTTCTTATGGGTTTCTTATGGGTTTCTTATGGGTTTCTTATGGGTTTCTTATGGGTTTCTTATGGGTTCCTTATGGGTTCCTTATGGGTTTCTTACGGGTTTCTTATGGGTTCATTGGGTTCCTTATGGGTTCCTTATGGGTTCCTTATGGGTTCCTTATGGGTTCCTTATGGGTTTCTTATGGGTTTCTTATGGGTTCCTTATGGGTTCCTTATGGGTTCCTTATGGGTTTCTTATGGGTTCCTTATGGGTTCCTTATGGGTTTCTTATGGGTTCCTTATGGGTTCCTTATGGGTTTCTTATGGGTTCCTTATGGGTTCCTTATGGGTTCCTTATGGGTTTCTTATGGGTTCCTTATGGGTTCCTTATGGGTTCCTTATGGGTTCCTTATGGGTTCCTTATGGGTTCCTTATGGGTTCATTGGGTTCCTTATGGGTTCATTGGGTTCCTTATGGGTTTCTTATGGGTTCCTTATGGGTTCCTTATGGGTTCCTTATGGGTTCCTTATGGGTTTCTTATGGGTTCATTGGGTTCCTTATGGGTTCCTTATGGGTTCCTTATGGGTTCCTTATGGGTTCCTTATGGGTTCGTTGGGTTCCTTATGGGTTCCTTATGGGTTCCTTATGGGTTCCTTATGGGTTCATTGGGTTCCTTATGGGTTCCTTATGGGTTCCTTATGGGTTTCTTATGGGTTCCTTATGGGTTTCTTATGGGTTCCTTATGGGTTCCTTATGGGTTCCTTATGGGTTTCTATGGGTTTCTTATGGGTTCATTGGGTTCCTTATGGGTTTCCTTATGGGTTTCCTTATGGGTTTCCTTATGGGTTCCTTATGGGTTCCTTATGGGTTCCTTATGGGTTCCTTATGGGTTCATTGGGTTTATTATGGGTTCCTTATGGGTTCATTGGGTTTCTTATGGGTTCCTTATGGGTTTCTTATGGGTTCCTTATGGGTTCATTGGGTTCCTTATGGGTTCCTTATGGGTTCCTTATGGGTTCCTTATGGGTTCCTTATGGGTTTCTTATGGGTTCCTTATGGGTTCCTTATTGGTTCCTTATGGGTTCCTTATGGGTTCATTGAGTTCCTTATGGGTTCCTTATGGGTTCATTGGGTTTTGTTGACCCCACTGTCGATCATTTGGGGTTTGTTGGACCCCAACCCACCGCGGTTCATCCCCATCCCATATAAGGACACTTGGGGTCCCTTTGAGCCCCATTTCCACCCCATAGGAGCCTCTTTTCCCCCATAGGGTTCATTAAGGTCATCCTATACATGGCCTTCATGACCATCATGATCAAGGTCCACACCTTCCCCCTCTTCGCCATCCGCCCCATGTACCTGGCCATGAGGTGAGTCCCCGATCCCAATAGATCCCAATAGATCCCAATAGATCCCAATAGATCCCTGATCCCAACCCCAGTTAATCCCAATAGGTCCCAATGAATCACAATGGGTCCCTGATCCCAACCCCAGTTGATCCCAGTGGGTCCCAGTAGATCCCTGATCCCGATCCCAATGAATCCCAATAGATTCCAATAGATCACTGATCCCAGTTGATCCCAATGGATCCCTGATCCCAACCCCAGTTGACCCCAATAGATCCCGGATCCCAATTGATCCCAATGGATCCCAGATCCCAACCCCAGTTGACCCCAATAGATCCCGGATCCCAATTGATCCCAATGGATCCCAGATCCCAACCCCAGTTGATCCCAGTGGGTCCCAATAGATTCCGGATCCTGACCCCAATAGATCCCTGATCCCAATGGATCCCAATGGATCCCAGATCCCAACCCCAGTTGATCCCAATGGGTCTCAATAAGTCCCAATTGGTCCCAACAGATCCCTGATCCCGACCCCAGTTGATCCCAATAGGTCCCAATAGATCCCTGACCCAACCCCAGTGGACCCCAATAGATTCCGGATCCAGACCCCAATAGATCCCGATGGATCCCTGATCCCAACCCCAGTTGACCCCAATGGATCCATGGCCCCAATGGATCCTCACCTCAATGGGACACCCCCCCCCCCCCCATTGGGATTTCCAATCCCCCCTATGGGACCCCCACCCCAATGGTACCCCAATAACCCCCTATGGGACCCCAATAACCCCCCATGGGACCCCAATAACCCCCTATGGGACCCCAATAACCCCCTATGGGACCCCAATAACCCCCTATGGGACCCCAATCTCCCCCATGGGACCCCAATAACCCCCTATGGGACCCCAATAACCCCTTATGGGACCCCAATAACCCCCTATGGGACCCCAATAACCCCCATGGGACCCCAATAACCCCCTATGGGACCCCAATAACCCCTATGGGACCCCAGTAACCCCTATGGGACCCCAGTAACCCCTATGGGACCCCAATCTCCCCTATGGGACCCCAATAACCCCCTATGGGACCCCAATAACCCCCATGGGACCCCAATAACCCCCATTGGGACCCCAATAACCCCCATGGGACCCTAATAACCCCCCTATGGGACCCCAATAACCCCCCTATGGGACCCCAATAACCCCCCTATGGGACCCCAATCTCCCCCATGGGACCCCAATAACCCCATTGGGACCCCAATAACCCCCTATGGGACCCCAATAACCCCCCATGGGACCCCAATAACCCCCATGGGACCCCAATAACCCCCATGGGACCCCCACCCCATTGGGACCCCAATAACCCCCTATGGGACCCCAATAACCCCCAATGGGACCCCAATCCCCCCCATGGGACCCCAATAACCCCTATGGGACCCCAATAACCCCCCATGGGACCCCAATAACCCCCCATGGGACCCCAATCTCCCCTATGGGACCCCAATAACCCCCTATGGGACCCCCCCCCCATTGCAGGCAGTTCAAGAAGGCGGTGACGGACGCCATCATGTCTCGTCGCGCCATCCGCAACATGAACACGCTGTGAGTTGGGGGGCAATCGTCCCTATGGGGTGGGTTTGGGGTCGGGATGGTTTTGGGTTGGATTTGGGGTGGATTTGGGGTGTTTTTGGGGTTGGATTTGGGGTCATTTTGGGGTAAATTTGGGTTGGATTTGGGGTCAGGGTGGTTTGTTTGGGGTTGGATTTGGGGTGGTTTTGGGTTGGATTTGGGGTCATTTTGGGTTGGATTTGGGGTCATTTTGGGTTGGATTTGGGGTGTTTTTGGGTTGGATTTGGGGACATTTTGGGGTAGTTTTGGGGTGGATTTGGGGTCAGGGTGGTTTTGGGTTGGATTTGGGGTGGATTTGGGGTGGTTTTGGGATGGATTTGGGGTGGTTTTGGGTTGGATTTGGGGTCATTTTGGGGTGGTTTTAGGCTCATTTTGGGTCATTTTGGGTTGGATTTGGGGTCATTTTGGGGTGGTTTTAGGCTCATTTTGGGTCATTTTGGGTTGGATTTGGGGTCTTTTTGGAGTGGATTTGGGGTGATTTTGGGTTGGATTTGGGGTAGTTTTGGGGTGGATTTGGGGTCATTTTGGGGTGATTTTCACGTTGGATTTGGGGTGGAATTGGGGTTGGGCTCATTTTGGGTTGGATTTGGGGTGATTTTGGGTTGGATTTGGGGTGATTTTGGGTTGGATTTGGGGTAGTTTTGGGCTGGATTTGGGGTGGATTTGGGGTCGGGGTGGGTTTGGGTTGGATTTGGGGTCTTTTTGGAGTGGATTTGGGGTCATTTTGGGTTGGATTTGGGGTAGTTTTGAGGTGGATTTGGGGTCATTTTGGGGTGGTTTATGGTCATTTTGGGCTGGATTTGGGCTCATTTTGGTTGGTTTTGGGGTGGGTTTGGGGTCGGGGTGGGTTTGGGGTGGATTTGGGGTCATTTTGGGGTGGTTTTGGGGTGGATTTGGGTTGGAATTGGGGTCGGGGTGGGTTTGGGGTCGTTATGGGGTGGGTTTGGGGTGTTATGGGGTGGGTTTGGGGTGTTATGGGGTGGGTTTGGGGTCGTTACGGGGTGGGTTTGGGGTCGGGATGGGGTGGGTTTGGGGTCGTTATGGGGTGGGTTTGGGGTCGTTACGGGGTGGGTTTGGGGTGTTATGGGGTGGGTTTGGGGTCGTTGTGGGGTGGGTTTGGGGTCGTTACGGGGTGGGTTTGGGGTGTTATGGGGTGGATTTGGGGTCGTTATGGGGTGGGTTTGGGGTCGCTATGGGGTGGATTTGGGGTCGTTATGGGGTGGGTTTGGGGTCAGGATGGGGTGGGTTTGGGGTCAGGATGGGGTGGGTTTGGGGTCCCTATGGGGTGGGTTTGGGGTCGTTGTGGGGTGGGTTTGGGGTCATTATGGGGTGGGTTTGGGGTCGTTATGGGGTGGATTTGGGGTCGTTATGGGGTGGGTTTGGGGTCCCTATGGGGTGGGTTTGGGGTCGTTATGGGGTGGGTTTGGGGTCGGGGTGGGTTTGGGGTCGTTACGGGGTGGGTTTGGGGTCGTTATGGGGTGGGTTTGGGGTGGATTTGGGGTTATTTTGGGTTGGATTTGGGGTCATTTTGGGGTAGTTTTGGGGTGGATTTGGGGTGGATTTGGGGTCGGGGTGGGTTTGGGTTGGATTTGGGCTCATTTTGGGGTGGTTTTGGGTTGAATTTGGGGTGGTTTTGGGGTCAGGGTAGTTTTGGGGTTGTTTTGGGTTGGATTTGGGGTTGGGATGGTTTTGGGTTGGATTTGGGCTCATTTTGGGGTGGTTTTGGGCTCATTTTGGGGTCATTTTGGGGTGGATTTGGGCTGGATTTGGGGTGGATTTGGGGTCGGGATGGTTTTGGGTTGGATTTGGGCTCATTTTGGGCTGGATTTGGGATGGTTTTGGGTTGGATTTGGGCTCATTTTGGGCTGGATTTGGGATGGTTTTGGGTTGGATTTGGGCTCATTTTGGGGTGGTTTTGGGTTGGATTTGGGGTGGGTTTGGGGTCGGGTGGGTTTGGGGTGGATTTGGGGTCATTTTGAGGTGGTTTTGGGGTGGATTTGGGATGGTTTTGGGTTGGATTTGGGGTCATTTTGGGGTGGTTTTGGGGTGGATTTCGGGTGGATTTGGGGTCAGGGTGGTTTTGGGTTGGATTTGGGGTGGATTTGGGGTGGTTTTGGGTTGGATTTGGGGTCTTTTTGGGGTGGTTTTGGGTTGGATTTGGGCTCATTTTGGGGTCGGGGTGGATTTGGGTTGGATTTGGGGTGGATTTGGGGTTGTTTTGGGGTTATTTTGGGTTGGATTTGGGGTCAGGATGGTTTTGGGTTGGATTTGGGCTCATTTTGGGGTCGGGATGATTTGGGTTGGATTTGGGGTGGATTTGGGGTTGTTTTGGGGTTATTTTGGGTTGGATTTGGGGTCAGGATGGTTTTGGGTTGGATTTGGGCTCATTTTGGGGTCAGGGTGGTTTTGGGTTGGATTTGGGGTCAGGGTGGTTTTGGGTTGGATTTGGGGTGGATTTGGGGTCAGGATGGTTTTGGGTTGGATTTGGGGTCAGGGTGGGTTTGGGTTGGATTTGGGGTCTTTTAGGGTTGGATTTGGGGTGATTTTGGGTTGGATTTGGGGTAGTTTTGGGCTGGATTTGGGGTCATTTTGGGTTGGATTTGGGATGGTTTTGGGTTGGATTTGGGGTCAGGGTGGGTTTGGGTTGGATTTGGGGTCTTTTTGGAGTGGATTTGGGCTGGTTTTGGGCTGGATTTGGGGTCAGGGTGGTTTTGGGTTGGGTTTGGGGTCATTTTGGGGTGGGTTTGGGTTGGATTTGGGGTCGGGGTGGGTTTGGGGTGGGTTTGGGTTGGATTTGGGGTCTTTTAGGGTTGGATTTGGGGTGATTTTGGGTTGGATTTGGGGTAGTTTTGAGGTGGATTTGGGGTCATTTTGGGCTGGATTTGGGGTCATTTTGGGGTGGTTTGGGGCTGGATTTGGGATGGTTTTGGGTTGGATTTGGGGTCAGGGTGGGTTTGGGTTGGATTTGGGGTCTTTTTGGAGTGGATTTGGGGTAGTTTTGAGGTGGATTTGGGGTCATTTTGGGGTGGTTTAGGGTCATTGTGGGCTCATTTTGGGTTGGATTTGTCTCATTTTGGGCTGGATTTGGGGTCAGGATGGTTTTGGGTTGGTTTTGGGTTGGATTTGGGGTAGTTTGGGGCTGGATTTGTCTCATTTTGGGGTGGTTTTGGAGTGGATTTGGGATCATTTTGGGTTGGATTTGGGCTGGATTTGGGGTCGGGATGGTCTTGGGGTGCATTTAGGGTTGTTTTTGGGCTGGTTTACTGTCATTTTGGGTTGGATTTGGGGTCAGGATGGTTTTGGGTTGGTTTTGGGTTGGATTTGGGGTAGTTTTGGGCTGGATTTGTCTCATTTTGGGTTGATTTAGGCTCATTTTGGGGTGGTTTTGGGTTGGATTTGGGCTCATTTTGGGCTGGATTTGTCTCATTTTGGGGTGGTTTCGGCTCATTTTGGGGTCATTTTGGGTTGGATTTGGGCTCATTTTGGGCTGGATTTGGGCTGGATTTGGGGTCGGGATGTTTTTGGGTTGGTTTGGGGCTGGTTTTGTCTCATTTTGGGTTGGATTTGGGCTGGATTTGGGGTGGATTTGGGGTCGGGATGGTCTTGGGGTGCATTTAGGGTTGTTTTTGGGTTGGATTTGGGCTCATTTTGGGCTGGATTTGGGGTCAGGATGGTTTTGGGTTGTTTTTGGGTTGTTTTTGTCTCATTTTGGGCTGGATTTGTCTAAATTTGGGCCGGATTTGTCTCATTTTGGGCTGTTTTTGTCTCATTTTGGGGCTGAATCTCCCCTTTTATCCCCTTACATCCCAGTTACCCCGATGCCACCCCGGAGGAGCTTCAATCCATGGACAACGTCTGCATCATCTGCAGGGAAGAAATGGTGACGGGGGCCAAACGTCTGCCCTGCAACCACATCTTCCACACCAGGTTTGTAGGGCCGTTATGGGGTCCCCTATTGAAGGTTATGGGGTCCATGGGGTTAATATGGGGTCCATGGGGTTAATATGGGGTCCATGGGGTTAATAGGGTCTCTGTGTTGTAACAGCTGCCTGAGGTCGTGGTTCCAGAGGCAGCAGACCTGCCCCACGTGTAGGATGGATGTTCTTCGTGCTTCCCTCCCCCCACAACCTCAACCCGAAGCTGCTGAGCAGAACCCGGCCCCCCCACAAAACCCCCCGGGGGCTCAGCCCCAAAACTGTGAGCGGCCCAAATGGGTTTTCCTTATTGGGTCTGGGGTCCCTTTGGGGCTATGGGGTCCTTTTAGGGCTATGGGGTCCCTTTAGGGTTAAGGGCTATGGGGTCCCTTTAGGGCTATGGGACCCCTTTAGGGCTATGGGGTCCCTTTGGGGCTATGGGGTCCCTTTAGGGCTATGGGGTCCCTTTAGGGCTATAGGACCCCCTTTGGGGCTCAGGGCTATGGGGTCCCTTTGGGGCTATAGGACCCCCTTTGGGGCTCAGGGTTATGGGGTCCCTTTGGAGCTATGGGGTCCCTTTAGGGCTATAGGATCCCTTTAGGGTTAAGGGATATAGGGTCCCTATGGGGTTATGGGGACCCTTTAGGGCTATGGGGTCCCTTTGGGGCTATGGGGTCCCTTTGGGGTTGTGGGTCCTTTTAGGGCTGTGGGGTCCCGAAGCTGCTGAGCAGAACCCGGCCCCCCCCCAAAACCCCCCGGGGGCTCAGCCCCAAAACTGTGAGCGGCTCGAATGGGTTGGCCTTATTGGGGTCTGGGGTCCCTTTGGGGTTATAGGATCCCTTTGGGGCTATGGGGTCCCTTTAGGGCTATAGGATCCTTTTGGGGGGCTATGGGGTCCCTTTAGGGTTAAGGCATATAGGGTCCCTATGGGGTTATGGGGTCCCTGTAGGGCTATAGGATCCCTTTGGGGCTCAGGGCTATGGGGTCCCTTTGGGGCTATGGGGTCCTGTTGGGGCTATGGGGTCTCTCTAGGGCTATGGGGTCCCTTTGGGGTTATAGGATCCCTTTGGGGTTATGGGGTCCCTTTAGCGCTATAGGATCCCTTTGGGGCTATAGGATCCCTTTAGGGTTAAGGGCTATGGGGTCCCTTTGGGGCTGTGGGGTCCCTTTAGGGTTAAGGGCTATGGGGTCCCTTTGGGGCTATGGGGTCCTTTTAGGGCTATGGGGTCCCTTTAGGGTTAAGGGCTATGGGGTCCCTTTGGGGCTATGGGGTCCTTTTAGGGCTATGGGGTCCCTTTAGGGTTAAGGGCTATGGGGTCCCTTTGGGATTCGGGGCTATGTGGTCCTTTTGGGGTTGTGGGGTCCCTTTGGGGTTATGGGGTCCCTTTAGGGTTAAGGGCTATGGGGTCCCTTTGGGGCTATGGGGTCCCTTTGGGGCTATGGGGTCCCTTTGGGGCTATGGGGTCCCTTTAGGGCTATGGGGTCCCTTTGGGGTTATAGGATCCCTTTAGGGTTAAGGGCTATAGGATCCTTTTGTGTCTATGGGGTCCCTTTGGGATTCAGGGCTATGGGGTCCCTTAGTGTCTATGGGGTCCCTTAGTGTCTATGGGGTCCCTTAGTGTCTATGGGGTCCCTTTGTGTCTATGGGGTCCCTTTGTGTCTATGGGGTCCCTTTAGGGCTATGGGGTCCCTTTGGGGCTTATGGGGTCCCTTTGTGGCTATGGGGTCCCTTTAGGGTTAAGGGCTATAGGATCCCTTTGGGGCTCAGGGCTATGGGGTCCCTTTGGGGCTATGGGGTCCCTTTAGGGCTGTAGGACCCCCTTTGGGGTTATGGGGTCCCTTTGGGGTTATGGGGTCCCTTTTGGGGTTATGGGGTCCCTTTAGGGCTATAGGACCCCCTTTAGGGCTATGGGGTCCTTTTGAGGTTGTGGGGTCCTTTTAGGGCTATAGGGTCCCTTTGGGGCTATAGGATCCCTTTAGGGCTATGGGGTCCCTTTGGGGTTATAGGATCCCTTTAGGGTTAAGGGCTATGGGGTCCCTTTTGGGGCTATGGGGTCCATTTAGGGCTATAGGATCCCTTTGGGGCTATGGGGTCCCTTTGGGGCTATGGGGTCCCTTTGGGGCTCAGGGCTATGGGGTCCCTTTAGGGCTATGGGGTCCCTTTGGGGTTATGGGGTCCCTTTGGGGCTGTGGGTCCTTTTAGGGCTGTGGGGTCCCGAAGCTGCTGAGCAGAACCCGGCCCCCCCCCAAAACCCCCCGGGGGCTCAGCCCCAAAACTGTGAGCGGCCCGAATGGGTTGTCCTTATTGGGGTCTGGGGTCCCTTTGGGGTTATAGGATCCCTTTGGGGGGCTATGGGGTCCCTTTGGGGGGCTATGGGGTCCCTTTGGGGCTATGGGGTCCCTTTGGGGGGCTATGGGGTCCCTTTAGGGCTATAGGATCCCTTTAGGGCTATAGGGTCCCTTTAGGGTTAAGGGCTATGGGGTCCCTTTGGGGCTATGGGGTCCCTTTAGGGCTATGGGACCCCTTTAGGGCTATGGGGTCCCTTTGTGTCTATGGGGTCCCTTTAGGGTTAAGGGCTATGGGGTCCCTTTGGGGCTATGGGGTCCCTTTAGGGCTATGGGGTCCCTTTATGTCTATGGGATCCCTTAGTGTCTATGGGGTCCCTTTGTGTCTATGGGGTCCCTTTATGTCTATGGGGTCCCTTTATGTCTATGGGGTCCCTTTGTGTCTATGGGGTCCCTTTATGTCTATGGGGTCCCTTTATGTCTATGGGGTCCCTTTGTGTCTATGGGGTCCCTTAGTGTCTATGGGGTCCCTTTGTGGCTATGGGGTCCCTTAGTGTCTATGGGGTCCCTTTGTGGCTATGGGGTCCCTTAGTGTCTATGGGGTCCCTTTGTGGCTATGGGGTCCCTTTATGTCTATGGGGTCCCTTTAGGGCTATAGGATCCCTTAGTGTCTATGGGGTCCCTTAGTGTCTATGGGGTCCCTTAGTGTCTATGGGGTCCCTTAGTGTCTATGGGGTCCCTTAGTGTCTATGGGGTCCCTTTGTGTCTATAGGATCCCTTTGTGTCTATGGGGCCCTTTGTGTCTATGGGGCCCTTTGTGTCTATGGGGCCCTTTGTGTCTATGGGGTCCCTTTAGGGCTGTGGGTCCCTTAGTGTCTATGGGGTCCCTTAGTGTCTATGGGGTCCCTTTGTGGCTATGGGGTCCCTTTAGGGCTATGGGGTCCCTTTAGGGCTATAAGGTCCCTTTGTGTCTATGGGGTCCCTTTGTGGCTATGGGGTCCCTTTAGGGTTAAGGGCTATGGGGTCCCTTTGTGTCTATGGGGTCCCTTTATGTCTATGGGGTCCCTTAGTGTCTATGGGGTCCCTTTGTGGCTATGGGGTCCCGTAGTGTCTATGGGGTCCCTTAGTGTCTATGGGGTCCCTTAGTGTCTATGGGGTCCCTTTGTGTCTATGGGGTCCCTTAGTGTCTATGGGGTCCCTTTATGGCTATAGGATCCCTTAGTGTCTATGGGGTCCCTTAGTGTCTATGGGGTCCCTTAGTGTCTATGGGGTCCCTTTGTGTCTATGGGGTCCCTTTAGGGCTATGGGGTCCCTTTAGGGCTATAGGATCCCTTAGTGTCTATGGGGTCCCTTAGTGTCTATGGGGTCCCTTAGTGTCTATGGGGTCCCTTAGTGTCTATGGGGTCCCTTTGTGGCTATGGGTCCCTTAGTGTCTATGGGGTCCCTTTATGGCTATGGGGTCCCTTTGGTGCTATGGGGTCCCTTAGTGTCTATGGGGTCCCTTTGTGGCTATGGGGTCCCTTTGTGTCTATGGGGTCCCTTTGTGTCTATGGGGTCCCTTAGTGTCTATGGGGTCCCTTTATGGCTATAGGATCCCTTAGTGTCTATGGGGTCCCTTAGTGTCTATGGGGTCCCTTTAGGGCTATAGGATCCCTTTGTGTCTATGGGGTCCCTTTGTGTCTATGGGGTCCCTTTGTGTCTATGGGGTCCCTTTGTGTCTATGGGGTCCCTTAGTGTCTATGGGGTCCCTTTGTGTCTATGGGGTCCCTTTGTGTCTATGGGGTCCCTTTAGGGCTATAGGATCCCTTTGTGTCTATGGGGTCCCCTTTGTGTCTATGGGGTCCCTTAGTGTCTATGGGGTCCCTTAGTGTCTATGGGGTCCCTTTATGGCTATGGGGTCCCTTTGTGTCTATGGGGTCCCTTTGTGTCTATGGGGTCCCTTTAGGGTTAAGGGCTATAGGATCCCTTTGTGTCTATGGGGTCCCTTTGGGATTCAGGGCTATGGGGTCCCTTTAGGGCTATGGGACCCCATAGTGTCTCTAACCCCTCTGACCCCATTACAGTCCCGCAGGGGATGCTGCCCCCTTTTCCCCCTGGGCTGTTCCCATTCTGGCCCCCCATGGCTCCGTTCCCTCCAATGCCCGGAGCACACGGACCCCAAAACCCCGACAGCCCCACAGCAGGTGAGTCCGACCCACATCAAACCCCATTACTATTATGGGGTCATTGACACCCCATTGACACCCCATTAACACCCATTAACATCCTACCCACATCAAACCCCATTACTATTATGGGGTCATTGACACCCCATTAACATCCGACCCACATCAAACCCCATTACTGTTATGGGGTCATTGACACCCCATTAACACCCATTAACACCCATTAACATCCGACCCACATCAAACCCCATTACTATTATAGGGTCATTCACACCCCATTAACATCCGACCCACATCAAACCCCATTACTATTATGGGGTCATTGACACCCCATTAACACCCCATTAACACCCATTAACATCCGACCCACATCAAACCCCATTACTCTTATGGGGCCATTGACACCCCATTAACACCCATTAACATCCGACCCACATCAAACCCCATTACTATTATGGGGTCATTGACACCCCATTGACACCCCATTAACATCCGACCCACATCAAACCCCATTACTATTATGGGGTCATTGACACCCCATTGACACCCCATTAACATCCGACCCACATCAAACCCCATTACTATTATGGGGTCATTGACACCCCATTGACACCCCATTAACATCCGACCCACATCAAACCCCATTACTATTATGGGGTCATTGACACCCCATTGACACCCCATTAACATCCGACCCACATCAAACCCCATTACTATTATGGGGTCATTGACACCCCATTAACACCCCATTGTGACCCCATTAACCCCCATTAACCCTCATTATACCCCATTAAGACCCATTAACACCCCATTGTGACCCCATTAACACCCCATAAAACCCCATTAAACCCTATTAAGACCCCATTAAACCCCATTAACCCTTATTAAACCCCTTTAAGACCCATTAACACCCCATTAAACCCCATTAACACCCATTAAACCCCATTAAACCCCATTAACACCCCATTGTGACCCCATTGAATGCCATTAACACCCATTAAACCCAATTAGCCCCCATTAACCCCATTAAAACCCCATTGTGACCCTATAAAACCCCATTAAAACCCCATTAACCCCATTGTGACCCTATTAAACCCCATTAACCCCATTGTGACCCCATTAACCCTCATTAAGCCACATTAACACCCATTAACAACCAATTGTGACCCCATTAACCCCATTATACCCCATTAACACCCCATTGTGACCCCATTAAACCACATTAAAACCCTATTAAACCCCATTAACCCTCATTAAACCCCATTAGCCCCCATTAAACCCCATAAAACCCCATTAGCCCCCATTAAACCCCATTAACACCCCATTGTGACCCCATTAAACCCCATAAAACCCCATTAAACCCCATTAACCCTTATTAAACCCCTTTAAGACCCATTAACACCCCATTAAACCCCATTAACACCCATTAAACCCCATTAAGACCCCATTAACACCCCATTGTGACCCCATTGAATGCCATTAACACCCATTAAACCCAATTAGCCGCCATTAAACCCCATTAAAACCCCATTAAACCCCATTAAGACCCATTAACACCCCATTGTGACCCCATTAACCCCCATTAAACCCCATTAAGACCCATTAACACCCCACTGTGACCCCATTAACACCCCATAAAACCCCATTAACCCCATTGTGACCCCATTAAAACCCCATTAACCCCATTGTGACCCCATTAACCCCCATTAAACCCCATTAAACCCCATAAAACCTCATTAACCCCATTGTGACCCTATTAAACCCCATTAAACCCTATTGTGACCCTATTAAACCCCATTAACCCCATTGTGACCCTATTAAACCCCATTAACCCCATTGTGACCCTATAAAACCCCATTAAAACCTCATTAACCCCATTGTGACCCTATTAAACCCCATTAACCCCATTGTGACCCCATTAACCCCCATTAACCCCCATTGTGACCCCATTAACCCCCATTAACCCCCATTGTGACCCTATTAAACCCCATTAACCCCATTGTGACCCCATTAACCCCCATTAGCCCCATTGTGACCCTATTAACCCCATTAACCCCCATTAAACCCCATAAAACCCCATTAACACCCCATTGTGACCCTATTAAACCCCATTAAACCCCATTAAACCCCATTAAACCCATTGTGACCCTATAAAACCCCATTAAACCCCATTAACACCCCATTGTGACCCTATTAAACCCCATTAACCCCATTGTGACCCCATTTAAACCCCATTAACCCCATTGTGACCCTATTAAACCCCATTAACCCCATTGTGACCCCATTAAAACCCCATTAACACCCCATTGTGACCCCATAAAACCCCATTAGCCCCCATTAAAACCCCATTAATGCCCCATTGTGACCCTATTAAACCCCATTAACCCCATTGTGACCCCATAAAACACCATTAAAACCCCATTAACCCCATTGTGACCCTATTAAACCCCATTAAAATCCCATTAACCCCATTGTGACCCCATTAAACCCCATTAACCCCATTAACCCCCATTAACCCCATTGTGACCCCATTAAACCCCATTAACCCCATTGTGACCCTATTAAACCCCATTAGCCCCATTGTGACCCCATTAAACCCCATTAACCCCATTGTGACCCCATTAACTCCCATTAACCCCCATTAAACCCCATTAAACCCCATTAACCCCATTGTGACCCTATTAAACCCCATTAACCCCATTGTGACCCTGCAGCCTCCACCAGATCCGGGGACGGTGGCTCCGGGTCGGACGGAACCGCGGCAGCTCCGGGTTTTGTGCTGCCCCCCCCCTGGATGGGGCTGCCATGGCCACCCCTATTCGGTCAGTGACTGTGGGGTTATGGGGCGGGTTATGGGGTTATAGGGGGGTTATGGGGCAGGTTATGGGGTTTGGGGTCAGGTTATGGGGTTTGGGGTCAGGTTATGGGGTTATGGGGCAGCTTATGGGGTTTTGGGGTTATGGGGCAGGTTATGGGGTTTGGGGTCAGGTTATGGGGTTATAGGGTCAGGTTATGGGGTTTGGGGTCAGGTTATGGGGTTATGGGGCAGGTTATGGGGTTTGGGGTCAGGTTATGGGGTTATGGGGGCAGGTTATGGGGGTTTGAGGGCAGGTTATGGGGGTTTGGGGGGGTTATGGGGTCAGGTTATGGGGTTTGGGGGCAGGTTATGGGGTTATGTGGGGGTTTGGGGTCAGGTTATGGGGTTTGGGGTCAGGTTATGGGGTTATGTGGGGGTTTGGGGTCAGGTTATGGGGTTTTGGTGCAGGTTATGGGGTTTTCGGGGGGTTTGGGGTCAGGTTATGGGGTTATGGGGGGTTTGGGGTCAGGTTATGGGGTTTTGGGGTCAGGTTATGGGGTTATAGGGTCAGGTTATGGGGTTTGGGGTCAGGTTATGGGTTTTGGGGTCAGGTTATGGGGTTTTGGGGGGGTTTGGGGTCAGGTTATGGGGTTTGGGGGCAGGTTATGGGATTATGGGGCAGGTTATGGGGTTTGGGGTCAGGTTATGGGGTTTGGGGGCAGCTTATGGGGTTTGGGGTCAGGTTATGGGGTTTTGGGGGGGGTTTGGGGTCAGGTTATGGGGTTTGGGGTCAGGTTATGGGATTATGGGGGGTTTGGGGTCAGGTTATGGGGTTTTGGGGGGGGTTTGGGGTCAGGTTATGGGGTTATGGGGGGTTTGGGGTCAGGTTATGGGGTTTTGGGGGGTTTGGGGTCAAGTTATGGGGTTTGGGGGCAGCTTATGGGGTTTGGGGGCAGGTTATGGGGTTTGGGGGCAGGTTATGGGGTTATAGGGGGGTTATGGGGTCAGGTTATGGGGTTATGGGGGGGTTATGGGGTTTTGGGGGGTTTTGGGGTCAGGTTATGGGGTTATGGGGTCAGGTTATGGGGTTATAGGGTCAGGTTATGGGGTTTTGGGGGGGTTTGGGGTCAGGTTATGGGGTTTGGGGTCAGGTTATGGGGTTTTGGGGTCAGGTTATGGGGTTATAGGGTCAGGTTATGGGGTTTTGGGGGGGTTTGGGGTCAGGTTATGGGGTTTGGGGTCAGGTTATGGGGTTTTGGGGGGGTTTGGGGTCAGGTTATGGGGTTATGGGGGGGTTTGGGGTCAGGTTATGGGGTTTTGGGGGGGTTTGGGGTCAGGTTATGGGGTATTATGGGGGGGGGGGGGTTGGGGTTTTCCCCCAATAACCCCATAGGATCCCATATACCCCCAGGTCTGCCCCCGATGCTGGTGCCCCCCACTGGCTTTGCTGGGCTCACAGTGGATGAGCTGTTCCCATTATCCCCTGATAACCCCATAATAAACCCATATAACCCCATTACCCCCCATATAACCCCATATAACCCATTAATCCTATATGATCCTATATAACCCCCAGGTCTGCCCCTGATGCCTGTCCCCCCCGCTGGCTTTGCTGGCCTTACAGACGATGAGTTACTGGCCATGGAGGGACACGATCCCATATAACCCCATATAACCCCATATAACCCCATATAACCCCATATAACCCCATATAACCCCATATAACCCCATATAACCCCATATACCCCAATATAACCCCATATACCCCCATATACCCCCATATAACCCCATTAATCCTATATGATCCTATATGATCCCATATAACCCTATATGATCCCAGGTCTCCCCCCGATGCCTGTCCCCCCCGCTGGCTTTGCCGGCCTTACAGACGATGAGTTACTGGCCATGGAGGGACACGATCCCATATAACCCCATATAACCCCATATAACCCCATAATAACCCCATAATAACCCCATATAACCCTATAATATCCCATATACCCAGGTCTCCCCCCGATGCCTGTCCCCCCCTCTGGCTTTGCCAGCCTTACAGACGATGAGTTACTGGCCATGGAGGGACACGATCCCATATAACCCCATATAACCCCATTAATCCTATATGATCCTATTAATCCCATATTACCCTATATGATCCCATATAACCCCCAGGTCTCCCCCCGATGCCGGTTCCCCCCGCTGGCTTTGCTGGGCTCACAGACGATGAGCTGTTGGCCATGGAGGGACACGAGCGGCAGCTGATCCATATAACCCCATATGATTCCATATAACCCCATATGATCCCATATACCCCCATATAATCCCATATAACCCCATATAACCCCGTATAACCCTATATAACCCCATAATAACCCCATAATAACCCCATAATACCCCCATATACCCCCATATACCCCCATATAACCCCATATAACCCCATATAACCCCATACAACCCCATACAACCCCATATAGACCCCATATAACCCCATATAACCCCATTAATCCCATATGATCCCATATAACCCCATATAACCCCATATAACCCCATATAACCCCATATACCCCCCATATAACCCCATTATACCCCCATATAACCCCATATAACCCCATATAACCCCATAATAACCCCATATAACCCTATATAACCCCATAATAACCCCATATACCCCCATATAACCCTATAATATCCCATATACCCAGGTCTCCCCCCGATGCCGGTTCCCCCCGCTGGCTTTGTGGGTCTCACTGATGACGAGTTACTGGCCATGGAGGGACACGAGCGGCAGCTGATCCATATAACCCCATATAACCCCATTAATCCTATATGATCCTATTAATCCTATATAATCCTATATGATCCCAGGTCTCCCCCCGATGCCTGTTCCCCCCGCTGGCTTTGCGGGTCTCACTGATGACGAGCTGTTGGCCATGGAGGGACACGAGCGGCAGCTGATCCATATAACCCCATATAACCCCATATAACCCCATATGATCCTATTAATCCTATATAACCCTATATAACCCCCAGGTCTCCCCCCGATGCCGGTTCCCCCCGCTGGCTTTGCGGGTCTCACTGATGACGAGTTACTGGCCATGGAGGGACACGAGCGTCGTCACGTCGAGGCCCGTCTGCAGTGTCTGCACAACATCCACACGCTGCTGGACGCCGCCATGCTGCAGATCAACCAGTACCTCACCGTCATGGGACATATAGGGTCTGTAATGGGGTATATAGGGTCAGTTATAGGGTATGGGGTCAGTTATAGGGCCGCCATGGTGCAGATCAACCAGTACCTCACCGTCATGGGACATATAGGGTATGAGATATAGGGTATATAGGGTGTATGGGGTGTATGGGGGCAGTTATAGGGCCGCCATGGTGCAGATCAACCAGTACCTCACTGTCATGGGACATATAGGGTCTGTAATGGGGTATGGGGTGTATGGGGTGTGTAATGGGGTCTGTAATGGGGTATGGGGTGTATGGGGTCAGTTATAGGGTATATGGGGTGTATGGGGTCAGTTATAGGGTATATGGGGTATATGGGGTCAGTTATAGGGCCGCCATGGTGCAGATCAACCAGTACCTGACCGTCATGAGCCATATAGGGTCAGTTATAGGGTATGGGGTGTATGGGGTGTGTAATGGGGTCTGTAATAGGGTATGGGGTGTATGGGGTCAGTTATAGGGTATGGGATCAACTATGGGGTGTATGGGGTCAGTTATAGGGTATGGGGGCATCAATGGGGCCACCATGATGCAGATCAACCAGTACCTGACCATCATGGGCAATATAGGGTATGGAGTCTTATAGGGTCAGTTATAGGGTATGGGGTGTATGGGGTCTGTAATAGGGTTGGGGTCAATGTTTGGGGTCAATGATGGGATTGTGGTGAAGGTTTGGGGTCCCCATCGGGGTTGGGATTGGGGTCGCTGTTGGGGATGGGGTCCCCAATGGGGTCATTGATGGGGTATTGGGGTCAGTAATGGGGTTGGGGTCAATGTTTGGGGTCAGTAATAGGGTCAGTGATGGGGTTGGGGTCCCCATTGGGGTTGGGTTCAATGTTTGGGGTCAGTAATAGGGTTGGGGTCAGTGATGGGGTTGGGGTCAGTAATAGGGTTGGGGTCACCAATGGGGTCAGTAATAGGGTTGGGGTCAGTAATGGGGTTGGGGTCCCAGCCTGGTAAAACCCCATTAGCTTTAGGATCAACCTTTATGGGGTCCTGATGGGATCCATTGGGGGGGGGGGGGGTCAACTTCGGGGGTCCATAAAGCCTTAATGATTAGGATTAATAATCATTAATTATTAGGATTAATTATCATTAATTATTAGGATTAATTATCATTAATTATATCCCCCCCCCAGCTCCCCCCGTCCCACCCCCCAAACCCCCCCCCACGACCCCCCCCCTCCATCAGCCCCCACAGACGGCAGCACTTCGCCTCCCCCAGGTACGTTAAACCCCCCCCTTAATTAACCCTAATTAACCCCTTAATTAACCCCTAATTAACGCGGGTTAATGTCCCCCATAGGGGATGCTGGTGAGGAAGAGGAGGATGATGAAGGGGAGCCCAACGCGGCCGAGCTGCGACGGCGGCGCCTGCAGAAACTGGGGGGGGCTGGGCCACCCCCCACCCCACAGTGACCCCATAGGGGTTATATGGGATATAGGGGGTCCCAATGGGGTTATATGGGATATGGGGGTTATATGGGATATGGGGGGTCCCAATGGGCTTATATGGGATATGGGGGGTTATATGGGATATGGGGGGGCTTATATGGGATATGGGGGTTATATGGGATATGGGGGGGGTCCCACCCCACAATGACCCCATAGGGGGTTATATGGGATATGGGGGGTTATATGGGCTTATATGGGATATGGAGGGGATTATATGGGCTTATATGGGATATGGGGGGGGTCCCACCCCACATTGACCCCATAGGGGGGTTATATGGGATATGGGGGGGCTTATATGGGGTATGGGGGGGGTCCTACCCCACAATGACCCCATAGGGGGGTTGTATGGGATATGGGGGGTTATATGGGATATGGGGGGGGTCCTACCCCACAGTGACCCCATAGGGGGGTTATATGGGATATGGGGGGTTATATGGGATATGGGGGGTTATATGGGATATAGGGGGCTTATATGGGATATGGGGGTTATATGGGATATGGGGGTTATATGGGGTATGGGGGGTTATATGGGATATGGGGAGGCTTATATGGGATATGGGGGGGGTCCCACCCCACAATGACCCCATAGGGGGCAAATATGGGATATGGGGGGGGTCCCACCCTACATTGACCCCACTGGGGGCTTATATGGGGCCAGACCCCCCAACTGACCCCATAGAGGGCTTATATGGGATATGGGGGGGATTATATGGGATATGGGGGATTATATGGGATATGGGGGATTATATGGGATATGGGGGATTATATGGGATATGGGGGCTTATATGGGATATGAGGGGGTCCCAATGGGCTTATATGGGATATTGGGGGGGTCCCGCCCCATATTAACCCCATTGTGGGCTTATATGGGGGGGGTCCCACCCCACAGTGACCCCATAGGGGGATTATATGGGATATGGGGGGGCTTATATGGGATATGGGGGGGGTCCCGCCCCACATTGACCCCATTGAGGGGAGGGGTCCCTAATGCACCCCCCCAGTCCCTAACACCCCCCCCACCCCCATAGTGACCCCATAGAGGGATTATATGGGATATAGGGGCTTATATGGGATATATAACCCCATAGGATCCCATTACCCCCTATAGGATCCCATATAACCCCATAGGATCCCATTACCCCCCATATAACCCCATAGGATCCCATATAACCCCATAGGATCCCATTACCCCCCATAGGATCCCATATAACCCCATAGGATCCCATTACCCCCCATATAACCCCATAGGATCCCATTACCCCCCATAGGATAACAAAGAACTCTCAGGGATAAACAATGGATGGGGGGGGGGGGAGCCACAATTTGGGGCCAAAAAGTGACGATTTGGGGTCAGAAATGGGGCAAAAACCACCAAAAAAGGGTCATTTTGGGGGGGGAAATTGAGCCAATTTGGGGTAGATTGAGCCCAAAATGGGGGGGTTGAATAAAATGGGGCTGAATTGGGGTTTAATTGCCCCCTAATTAAGGGTATTAATGGCTTAATTAATGAGTTAATTAAGCAGCCTGGGGGGGGGGGGGGGGGCAGAAATTAACATTTTTGAAGCCTATTTTTTCCCATTTTCTCGCTTTTTAAGCCCATTTTGGAGCCTGTTCTGAGTGGGAATCTCAGTTTTGGGGTGATTTAAAGGGGGGGGGAGGGTCATTTTGGGGCTATTTCCCCTATTTCCATCATTTTGGGGACCCCAAAAACGCCTCGTTTCACCCCAAAATCCCTTTATCCCACCCCATAAACTTAAAGGGGGGGATGTTATGGGGTGGGGGGGGGGTTAATTGTTATTTAATATGTAAATAATGTATAAATTTTTTCATAGCTTAATTGTAAATAGGGCCAATAAAGGTGAGTTGGAAGGGCTGAAATGCCCCAAAATCGTCTCGTTTCACCCCATTTTGTGCCCTATAAACCCCATTAGGGACCCATAAACCCCATTTGGATCCCATAGACCCCATTAGGGTCCCATAAACCCTATTAGGGGCCCTTAAACCCCATTTGGGTCCCTTAAACCCCCATTAGGGTCCCTTAAAACCCATTTAGGATCCCATAGACCCCATTTAGGATCCCATAAAACCCCATTAGGATCCCATAAAACCTCATTAGGGTCCCATAAACCCCATTAGGGTCCTTGAAACCCCATTAGGGTCCCATAAACCCCATTAGGGACCCATAAACCCCATTTGGGTCCCTTAAACCCCATTTGGGTCCCTTAAACCCCATTTGGGGTCCCTTAAAACCCCATTTGGATCCCATAAACCCCATTTTGTGCCCTTTGAACCCCATTTAGGGCCCTTGAAACCCCATTTGGGTCCTTTAAACCCCATTTAGGATCCCATAAACCTCATTTGGGTCCTTTAAAACCCACTTTGTGCCCTTGAAACCCCATTTGGATCCCCTATAAACCCCATTTGGGTACTTTAAACCCCATTTGGGATCCCATAAACCTCATTTGGGTCCCTTAAAACCCCATTTGTGCTCTTAAACCCCATTTGGATCCCCTATAAACCCCATTTAGATCCCATAAACCCCATTTGGGATCCCATAAACCCCATTTGGGGTCCCTTAAAACCCACTTTGTGCCCTCAAAACCCCATTTAGGATCCCATAAACCCCACTTTGTGCCCTTGAAACCCCATTGGGATCCCCTATAAACCCCATTTAGATCCCTTAAACCCCATTTGGGATCCCTTTAAACCCCATTTGGGTCCTTTAAACCCCATTTAGGACCCCATAAACCTCATTTGGGTCCCTTAAAACCCACTTTGTGCCCATAAAGCCCCATTTGGATCCCCTATAAACCCCATTTGGGGTCCCATAAACCCCATTTGGGGTCCCTTAAAACCCACTTTGTGCCCTCAAAACCCCATTTAGGATCCCATAAACCCCACTTTGTGCCCTTGAAACCCCATTTGGATCCCCTATAAACCCCATTTGGGTCCCTTAAAACCCCATTTGGGATCCCATAAATCCCATTTGGGTCCTTTAAAACCCACTTTGTGCCCATAAAACCCCATTTGGATCCCATAAAACCCCATTTGGATCAATAAAACCCCATTTGGATCCCATAAAACCCCATTTGGATCCCATAAAACCCCATTTGGATCCCTTAAAACCCCATTTGGATCCCATAAAACCCCATTTGGATCCTTTAAAACCCCATTTGGATCCCATAAAACCCCATTTGGATCCCATAAAACCCCATTTGGATCCCATAAAAACCCATTTGGATCCCATAAAAACCCATTTGGATCCCTTAAAACCCCATTTTTATCCCTTAAAACCCCAATTGGATCCGATAAAACCCCATTTAGACCCCATAAAACCCCGTTTGGATCCCATAAAACCCCATTTGGATCCCATAAAACCCCATTTGGATCCCTTAAAACCCCATTTGGATCCTATAAAACCCCATTTGGATCCATAAAACCCCATTTGGATCCATAAAACCCCATTTGGATCCCATAAAACCCCATTTGGATCCCATAAAACCCCATTTGGATCCTATAAAACCCCATTTGGATCCCATAAAACCCCGTTTGGATCCCATAAAACCCCATTTGGATCCCATAAAACCCCATTTGGATCCCTTAAAACCCCATTTGGATCCTATAAAACCCCATTTGGATCCATAAAACCCCATTTGGATCCCATAAAACCCCATTTGGATCCCTTAAAACCCCATTTGGATCCCATAAAACCCCATTTGGATCCCTCAAAACCCCATTTTGTGTCCTTAAAACCCCATTTGGATCCCATAAAACCCCATTTGGATCCATAAAACCCCATTTGGATCCCATAAAACCCCATTTGGATCCCTTAAAACCCCATTTGGATCCATAAAACCCCATTTGGATCCATAAAACCCCATTTGGATCCATAAAACCCCATTTGGATCCCTTAAAACCCCATTGGGATCCTTAAAACCCCATTGGGATCCCATAAAACCCCATTTGGATCCCATAAAACCCCATTTGGATCCATAAAACCCCATTTGGATCCCATAAAACCCGATTTGGATCCCTTAAAACCCCATTTGGATCCCATAAAACCCCATTTGGATCCATAAAACCCCATTTGGATCCCTTAAAACCCCATTTGGATCCTATAAAACCCCATTTGGATCCCATAAAACCCCATTTGGATCCATAAAACCCCATTTGGATCCCATAAAACCCCATTTGGATCCCTTAAAACCCCATTTGGATCCCATAAAACCCCATTTGGATCCCATAAAACCCGATTTGGATCCCATAAAACCCCATTTGGATCCCATAAAACCCCATTTGGATCCATAAAACCCCATTTGGATCCCTTAAAACCCCATTTGGATCCATAAAACCCCATTTGGATCCCATAAAACCCCATTTGGATCCCTTAAAACCCCATTTGGATCCATAAAACCCCATTTGGATCCCATAAAACCCCATTTGGATCCCTTAAAACCCCATTGGGATCCTTAAAACCCCATTGGGATCCCATAAAACCCCATTTGGATCCCATAAAACCCCATTTGGATCCATAAAACCCCATTTGGATCCCATAAAACCCGATTTGGATCCCTTAAAACCCCATTTGGATCCCATAAAACCCCATTTGGATCCCTTAAAACCCCATTTGGATCCTATAAAACCCCATTTGGATCCCATAAAACCCCATTTGGATCCATAAAACCCCATTTGGATCCCATAAAACCCCATTTGGATCCCTTAAAACCCCATTTGGATCCCATAAAACCCCATTTGGATCCCATAAAACCCGATTTGGATCCCATAAAACCCCATTTGGATCCCATAAAACCCCATTTGGATCCATAAAACCCCATTTGGATCCCTTAAAACCCCATTTGGATCCCATAAAACCCCATTTGGATCCCATAAAACCCCATTTGGATCCCATAAAACCCCATTTGGATCCATAAAACCCCATTTGGATCCCTTAAAACCCCATTTGGATCCCATAAAACCCCATTTGGATCCCATAAAACCCCATTTGGATCCCATAAAACCCCATTTGGATCCATAAAACCCCATTTGGATCCATAAAACCCCATTTGGGTCCTTAAAACCCCATTTGGATCCCATAAAACCCCATTTGGATCCCTTAAAACCCCATTTGGATCCATAAAACCCCATTTGGATCCCTTAAAACCCCATTTGGATCCCATAAAACCCCATTTGGATCCCTTAAAACCCCATTT
Organism: Coturnix japonica; assembly: GCF_054131305.1. Classification (NCBI taxonomy): domain Eukaryota; kingdom Metazoa; phylum Chordata; class Aves; order Galliformes; family Phasianidae; genus Coturnix; species Coturnix japonica. The sequence continues at coordinate 23,720 of NW_028189012.1, read as the reverse complement.
GGATCCCATAAAACCCCATTTGGATCCATAAAACCCCATTTGGATCCCATAAAACCCCATTTGGATCCCTTAAAACCCCATTGGGATCCTTAAAACCCCATTGGGATCCCATAAAACCCCATTGGGATCCCATAAAACCCCATTTGGATCCCATAAAACTTCATTTGGATCCCATAAAACCCCATTTGGATCCATAAAACCCCATTTGGATCCCATAAAACCCCATTTGGATCCATAAAACCCCATTTGGATCCCTTAAAACCCCATTTGGATCCCTTAAAACCCCATTTCGATCCCTTAAAACCTCATTTCGATCCCTTAAAACCCCATTTGGATCCCATAAAACCCCATTTCGATCCCTTAAAACCCCATTTGGATCCCTTAAAACCCCATTTGGATCCCATAAAACCCCATTTGGATCCCTTAAAACCCCATTTGGATCCCATAAAACCCCATTTCGATCCCTTAAAACCCCATTTGGATCCCATAAAACCCCATTTGGATCCCATAAAACCCCATTTGGATCCCATAAAACCCCATTTGGATCCCATAAAACCCCATTTGGATCCCATAAAACCCCATTTGGATCCCATAAAACCCCATTTGGATCCATAAAACCCCATTTGGATCCATAAAACCCCATTTGGATCCCATAAAACCCCATTTGGATCCTTAAAACCCCATTTGTATCCCTTAAAACCCCATTTGGATCCATAAAACCCCATTTGGATCCATAAAACCCCATTTGGATCCCTTAAAACCCCATTTGGATCCATAAAACCCCATTTGGATCCCTTAAAACCCCATTTGGATCCCATAAAACCCCATTTGGATCCCATAAAACCCCATTTGGATCCCTTAAAACCCCATTTGGATCCATTAAACCCCATTTGGATCCCATAAAACCCCATTTGGATCCCTTAAAACCCCATTTGGATCCATTAAACCCCATTTGGATCCCATAAAACCCCATTTGGATCCCTTAAAACCCCATTTGGATCCATTAAACCCCATTTGGATCCCATAAAACCCCATTTCGATCCCTTAAAACCCCATTTTGGCTCCTTTAAACCCCATCTGGGTCCCTTAAAAGCCCATTTGGATCCAATAAACCCCATTCAGATGCCATAAAACCCCATTTATTGCCCCCAGGCCCATTTTATTGCCCTCCAGGTCCATTTTATTGCCCCCAGATCCACTTTATTGCCCCCAGAGTCCATTTTATTGCCCCCCAAGTCCATTTCAGTGCTCTCCAAGTCCATTTTATTGCCCCCAGATCCACTTTATTGCCCCCCAGGTCCATTTCAGTGCCATTCATGTCCATTTTATTGCCCCCCAGATCCACTTTATGGCCACTGGGTCCATTTTTTTGCCCCCATGTTCACTTTATTGCCCCCCAGATCCACTTTATTGCCCCTGGGTCCATTTCAATACCCTCCAGATCTATTTTATTGCCCCCAGATCCACTTTATTGCCCCCAAAGTCCATTTCAATACCCTCCAGATCCACTTTATTGCCCCCGGGTCCATTTTATTGCCCCTGGGTCCATTTCAGGGCCCTTCAGAGCCATTTTCTTGCCCCCAGATCCACTTTATTGCCCCCAGAGTCCATTTTATTGCCCCTGGGTCCATTTTAGTGCCCTCCAGATCCACTTTATTGCCCCCCAGGTCCATTTCAGTGCCATTCAGGTCCATTTTATTGCCCCCCAGATCCACTTTATTGCCCCCAGAGTCCATTTTATTGCCCCCCAGGTCCATTTCAGTGCTCTCCAAGTCCATTTTATTGCCCCCAGATCCACTTTATTGCCCCTGGGTCCATTTCAATACCCTCCAGATCTATTTTATTGCCCCCAGATCCATTTTATTGCCCCTGGGTCCATTTCAATACTCTCCAGATCCATTTTCTTGCCCCTGGGTCCATTTCAATATCCTCCAGGCCCATTTTCTTGCCCCCCAGGTCCATTTTATTGCCCCTGGGTTCATTTCAATATCCTCCAGATCCACTTTATGGCCCCTGGGTCCATTTTATTGCCCCCATGTTCACTTTATTGCCCCCCAAGTCCATTTCAATATCCTCCAGGTCCATTTTAGTGCCCTCCAGATCCACTTTATTGCCCCCCAGGTCCATTTTATTGCCCCCAGATCCACTTTATTGCCCCCCAGGTCCATTTCAGTGCCATTCAGGTCCATTTTATTGCCCCCCAGATCCACTTTATGGCCCCTGGGTCCATTTTATTGCCCCCATGTTCACTTTATTGCCCCCCAAGTCCATTTCAATATCCTCCAGGTCCATTTTAGTGCCCTCCAGATCCACTTTATTGCCCCCCAGGTCCATTTTATTGCCCCCAGATCCACTTTATTGCCCCCCAGGTCCATTTCAGTGCCATTCAGGTCCATTTTATTGCCCCCCCATATCCATTTTATTGCCCCTGGGTCCATGTTCTTGCCCCCAGGTCCATGTTCTTGCCCCCCATGTCCCTTTAGCCCCCCATCAGAATCCCTTTAGCAGCAGCCATTCCCTCACCGGCCCATCCAGGTGCCCTTTAAGTCTCAGGGTTCCCGTCACCTCATTCACTTGAGTCAATGGCTCCTTCCCCACTCGCTGCCCCACAAACTCCTTCAGCTCCTTCTCCAGCGCCTGCAATGCCAAAAACACCTTAAATTGACCCAAAATGACCCAAATTTCCCCTTTTTCACCCATTCAACGCCGGTATCTGATCAAAAAACTCCATTATTAGTCCCCAAAAGACCCCAAATTCCTCCTTTTTCAGCTCTCCATCACCAGCATTTGACCCCAAATCCCCATTATTACCCCCAAATTCTTCTCATCTGATAAGAAAACACCCCAAATTGACCCAAAATGACCCAAATTCCCCTTTTTCACCCCTTCACCACTGGTATCTGATCAAAAATCCCCAATTTTCACCCCAAAAAGCCCCCAAATCCTCATTATTTCCCTCCCATGAACCAAAATTGCCCATTTTCACCCTAAAAAGCCCCCAAATTCCCCATTTTCACCCCCAAATCTCCATTGTTCCCCCCCCAATAGATCAAAAATGCCCATTTTCATCCACAAAAGCCCCCAAATCCCCCATTTTTACCCCAAAAAGTCCCAAAATCCCCATTATATCCCCCCAGTAGATCAAAAATGCCCATTTTCACCCCAAAAACTCCCAAATCCCCCATTTTCACCCCAAAAACTCCCAAATCCCCCATTTTCACCCCCAAGATCCCCATTATTTCCCCCCCATGGATCAAAAATGCCCATTTTCATCCCAAAAAGCCCCAAATCCCCATTATTTCCCCCCCCCCCATGGATGAAAAACGTCTATTTTCACCCCAAAAGAAAACATTTTTCCCCCAAATTCCCCATTTCTTACCCCCAAAACCCCCCAAATCTCCCATTTTTTGCCCCCAAATCCCCCATTTTCACCCCAAAAATCCCCATAATCCCCATTATTCCCCCCCCAGGTCCCACCCCCCCCAATTTCAGCCCCCAAAACCCCCATTTCCTCCCCAAAAATCCCCATAATCCCCATTATTTCCCCCCCCAATAGATCAAAAATGCCCATTTCCACCCTAAAAAGCCCCCAAATCCCCCATTTTTCACCCCAAAGAGCCCCAAAATCCCACATTTTCACCCCAAAATCCCCATTATTTCCCCCTCATGGATCAAAAATGCCCATTTTCACCCCCAAATTCCCCATATTCACCCCCAAAAAAGCCCCAAATCCCCCATTTTTCACCCCAAAAAGCCCCCAAATTCCCCATTTTCACCCCAAAAAAGCCCCCAAATCCCCTATTTCCACCCCAAAATGCCCTCAAATCCCCTATTTTCACCCCAAAAAAGCCCCCAAATCCCTTATAATTCACCCCCAAAAAGCCCCCAGATCCCCCATTTTCACCCCCAAATCCCTCATTTTCACCCCAAAGTTCCCCATTTCCCCCCAAAAAAGCCCCAAAACCCCCATTTTTAACCCAAAAAGCCCCCAAATTCCCCATTTTCACCCCCAAAAAGCCCCCAAATCCCCCATTTCCACCCCAAAATGCCCCCAAATCCCCTATTTTCACCCCAAAAAAGCCCCCAAATCCCTTATAATTCACCCCCAAAAAGCCCCCAGATCCCCCATTTTTCACCCCCATTTTCACCCCCAAATCCCTCATTTTCACCCCAAAGTCCCCCATTTCCCCCCCAAAAAGCCCCCAAACCCCCATTTTTAACCCAAAAAGCCCCCAAATCCTCCATTTTTAACCCAAAAAGCCCCATAATCCCCCATTTTCCCTCCCAAATCTCCCATTTTTTGCCCCCAAATCCCCCATTTTCACCCCAAAAATCCCCATTATTCCCCCCCCCCAGGTCCTACCCCCCCAATTTCAGCCCCCAAAACCCCCATTTTCACCCCAAAAATCCCCATAATCCCCATTATTCCCAAAAATTCCATGTTTTTCACCCCCAAAACCCCCCGCATCCCCAATTTTTTGCCCCCCAAAAGCCCCCAAATCCCCCATATTCACCCCCAAAAATCCCCATAATCCCCATTATTCCCCCCCCCATGGATCAAAAATACCCATTTTCACCCTAAAATCCCCCATTTTCACCCCCAAAAAGCCCCCAAATTCCCCATTTTAGTCCCAAAAAGCCCCAAAATCCCCATTATTTCCCCCCCATGCATCAATAATGCCCATTTCCCCCCCAAATCCCTCATTTTCGCCCCCAGAAACCCAATTTTTCCACAAAATTTCCCATTTTTCATCCCCCAAATTCCCCACTTTTCACCCCAAAAAGCCCCAAATCCTCCATTTTCAGCCCAAAAAGCCCCCAAATCCCCATTATTCCCTCCCAATAGATCAAAAATGCCCATTTCCACCCCAAAAAGCCCCATAATCCCCCATTTTTCACCCCAAAGAGCCCCAAAATCCCCCATTTTTCACCCCAAAAAGCCCCATAATCCCCCATTTTCACCCCAAAAATCCCCATTATTTCCCCCCCATGGATCAAAAATGCCCATTTTCACCCCAAAATCCCCCATATTCACCCCAAAAAAGCCCCCAAATCCCTTATTATTCACCCCCAAAAAGCCCCCAGATCCCCCATTTTTCACCCCCCAAAACCCCCATTTTTTACCCCAAAAAGCCCCCAAAACCCCCATTTTCACCCCCAAAATCCCCATTATTCCCCCCCCCCCCCAGGTCCCCCCCCTCCTATTTCAGCCCCAATTTGCCCAATTTCGCCCTTTTCTCACCCAAATATCCCCCCTGATGTGGCGCAGCTCCGTGATCCGGCGGTTCCCATTGGTCACCTTACGGTACAGGGGCAGGTTGTGCATCCGGGAACGGCCCACGTGGTAGGGCAGGGAGGGGGGGGGATCTATAACGAGGTCATTAATTAACTCGTTAATTAACTAATTAGCTTAATTAGCCCCCCACAGCCCATTCATTGCATCCCATACCCACAAATGGACTTTGGTTATAGGGGGATGGAACCATTGATAAGGGGCAGCCCATGTGATAGGGCAGGGAGGGGGGGGGGGGGGCCACTATAATGAGGTCATTAATTAGCTTATTAATTAGTTAATTACCTTGATTAACCCCTTTGAATATTCATAGCACCCCCTACCCTCAAATAGAGTCCCATTTTGGGGGGGTAATAAGCATTGATTGGGGGGTAGCCCATGTGATAGGGCAGGGAGGGGGGGGGCATTATAATGAGATCATTAGTTAGCTCATTAATTAGTTAACTACCTTAATTAATCCCTTTGAATATTCATAGCAACCCCTACCCACATATAGAGTCCCATTATGGGGGGAGTAACAAGCGTTGATTGGGGAGCAGCCCATGTGATAGGGCAGGGAGGGGGGGGGGATCTATAATGAGGTAATTAATTAGCTCATTAATTAGTTAATTACCTTAATTAACCCCTTTGAATATTCATAGCATCCCCTACCCCCATATAGAGACCCATTTTGGGGGGGGCAATAAACACTGATTGGGGAGCAGCCCATGTGGTAGGGCAGGGAGGGGGGGGGGGGCACTATAATGAGACCATTAATTAGCTTGTTAATTAGTTAATTACCTTAATTAACCCCTTTGAATATTCATAGCAACCCCTACCCACATATAGAGTCCCATTATGGGGGGGATAACAAGCATTAATTGGGGAGCACCCCAAGCCATAGAACAGAATGGGAGCAGTGGGTGCTATGGGGGGGGGGTGTTATTAATTAACTAGCTTGTTAATTATGCTAATTAGGTCCCAAATTACCTCGCGGGGGGGTCCATCCCGATGGGGTGGGGTAGGATTGGTGCTGGGGGGGGGTGGGATGCAGGCGGGGGGCAGCAGCCGCTCCACGTAATGGAAATCCTCAGTGCATTCAACCACAGCCGGGTATGGGGGGGGGTCCCCAGGGGGGGTCTGGGAATAAATGGGGGGGGGGGGGGGGACCCTCATATTAGGACCCCCAATATGCCCCATTTCCCCCTCAGCCCCCCCCAAATCCCCTTAGGACCCCCAATATGCCCCTTTCCCCCCTCAGGACCCCCATTTTCCCCCCCTTAGGACCCCCACTACCCCCCAAATCTCCCCCCTCAGGACCCCCCCCAAATCCCCTCAGGACCCCCAATACGCCCCTTTCCCCCCTCAGGACCCCCACTTTCCCCCCACAGAACCCCATTTTCCCCCCTCAGGACCCCCACTACTCCCCAAAATCCCCCCTCAGGACCCCCCAGATCCCCATAGAACCCCATTTTCACCCTCAGGACACCCCCAAATCCCCCCCTATCCCCTCAGGACCCCCATTTTCCCCCTTAGAACCTGCATTTCCCCCCTTATCCCCCCCAAATCCCCTTAGGACCCCCAATATGCTCCTTTTCCCCCTCAGGACCCCCCCAAATCCCCTTAGGACCCCCAATATGCCCCTTTTCCCCCTCAGGACCCCAATATCCCCCTTAACCCCCCCCCCCCCCCCCCCCAAATCCCCTTAGGACCCCCAATATGCCCCTTTCCCCCCTCAGGACCCCCATTTTCCCCCCCTTAGGACCCCCACTACCCCCCAAATCTCCCCCCTCAGGACCCCCATTGCCCCCCTCAGGACCCCCCCAAATCCCCTCAGGACCCCCAATACGCCCCTTTCCCCCCTCAGGACCCCCACTTTCCCTCCACAGAACCCCATTTTCCCCCCTCAGAACTCCCACTACCCCCCAAATCCCCCCTCAGGACCCCCCCAAATCCACATAGAACCCCATTTTCCCCCTCAGGACCCCCCCAAGTCCCCCCCTGTCCCCTCAGGACCCCCATTTTCCCCCTTAGAACCCCCATTTCCCCCCTCAACCCCCCCCAAATCCCCTTAGGACCCCCAATATGCCCCTTTCCCCCCTCAGGACCCCCATTTTCTGCCCTTAGGACCCCCACTACCCCCCAAATCTCCCCTCAGGGCCCCCCCAAATCCCCCCCTATCCCCACAGACCCCCATTTCCCCCCTCAGCCCCCCCCAAATCCTTTTAGGACCCCCACTGCCCCCCAAATCCCCCCTTAGGACCCCCAAATCCCCTCAGGACCCCCATTTTCCCCCTCAGGACCCCCAATATGCCCCTTTCCCCCCTCAGGACCCCCATTTTCCCCCCTCAGGACCCCCACTACTCCCCATATCCCCCCTCAGGACCCCCCCAAATCTCCATAGAACCCCATTATCCCCCTCAGGACCCCCCCAAATCCCCTCAGGACCCCCAATACGCCCCTTTCCCCCCTCAGGACCCCCACTTTCCTCCCACAGAACCCCATTTTCCCCCCTCAGGACCCCCACTACCCCCCAAATCCCCCCTCAGGACCCCCCCAAATCCCCATAGAACCCCATTATCCTCCTCAGGACCCCCCCAAATCTCCATAGAACCCCATTATCCCCCTCAGGACCCCCCCAAATCCCCTCAGGACCCCCATTTTCCCCCCTCAGCCCCCCCCAAATCCCCTTAGGACCCCCAATATGCCCCTTTCCCCCCTCAGGACCCCCATTTCCCCCCATAGACCCCCATTTTCCCCTTCAGGACCCCCACTTTCCCCTCATAGAACCCCATTTTCCCCCTCATCCCCCCCCCAATTACCTGCACCCCCCGGGCCCACATCACCCGCCCAAACTCCCACAGCTTTCTCCTCAGCGCCGCCATTTTGTTTCTCCTCCTTCTCACGTAGTCACGTCACCACGCACGCCTTGCGTCATCACGTCGTGCGTCACTTTCTCCCGCCCCGCGCATGCGCAGCACCGCCCTCTTCGGCCGCGCGTTGCGTTCAGTGAGGAAGCGCTGAGGTGCGGCTGCGGCCATTAGGGCCCATTTTGGGGTATTTTAATGGGATTTTGAGGGTAAAAACACCCAAAAGAGACGTAGGGGATATTGAGGAAGGGTTATGAGGCCTTAAAGGGGGATTTTATGTAGGAGGTGAGCGGTTTGGGTGACGTTTGCGGGGCTTGCGTTGGGTCTCTGAGGCCTAGTGGGGCCTATGAGGCCTGTAAGGGCCTTTAATGGGGCCTATGGGGTTTAAAGGGGCCTTTAATGGGGCCTATGGGGTTTAAAGGGGCCTTTAATGGGGCCTGTGGGGTTTTAAGGGGGCTTTAGTGGGGCCTATGGGGTTTAAGGGGCCTTTAATGGGGCCTGTGGGGTTTAAAGGGGCCTTTAATGGGGCCTATGGGGTTTAAAGGGGCCTTTAATGGGGCCTATGGGGTTTAAAGGGGCCTTTAATGGGGCCTATGGGGTTTAAAGGGGCCTTTAATGGGGCCTATGGGGTTTAAAGGGGCCTTTAATGGGGCCTGTGGGGTTTAAGGGGCTTTAATGGGGCCTATGGGGTTTTAAGGAGCCTTTAATGGGGCCTATGGGGTTTTAAGGGGCCTTTAATGGGGCCTATGGGGTTTTAAGGGGGCATTAATGGGGCCTATGAGGTTTTTAGGGGGCTTCGATGGGGTTCATGAGGCATTAAAGGGGCCTATGAGGTTTTAAGGGGGCTTTAAAGGGGTCTATGAGGTTTCTGTGGGGCATTATTGGGGCCTATGGGGTTTTAAGGGGCCTTTATTGGGGCCTATGAGGTTTATGGGATTTTTAGGGGGCTTTAATGGGGCCTATGGGGTTTTAAGGGGGCTTTAATGGGGCCTATGGAGTTTAAGGGGGCATTAATGGGGCCTATGGGGTTTTTAGGGGTCTTCAAAGGGGCCTGTGAGGTTTTAAGGGGGCTTTAAAGGGGTCTTTGGGGTTTTAAGGGGCCTTTAATCGGGCCTATGGGGTTTAAAGGGGCATTAATGGGGCCTGTGGGGTTTAAGGGGCTTTAATGGGGCCTATGGGGTTTTAAGGAGCCTTTAATGGGGCCTATGGGGTTTTAAGGGGCCTTTAATGGGGCCTATGGGGTTTTAAGGGGGCATTAATGGGGCCTATGGGGTTTAAAGGGGGCTTTAAAGAGGTGTATGAGGTTTCTGTGGGGCATTATTGGGGCCTATGGGGTTTTAAGGGGGCTTTAATGGGGCCTATGGGGTTTTAAGGGGGCTTTAATGGGGCCTATGGGGTTTTAAGGGGGCTTTAAAGGGGTCTATGGGGTTTTAAGGGGGCTTTAATGGGGCCTATGGAGTTTAAGGGGGCATTAATGGGGCCTATGGGGTTTTTAGGGGTCTTCAGAGGGGCCTGTGAGGTTTTTAGGGGGCTTTAAAGGGGTCTATGGGATTTTTAGGGGGCTTTAAAGGGGTCTTTGGGGTTTTAAGGGGGCATTAATGGGGCCTATGGGGTTTTAAGGGGCATTAATGGGGCCTATGGGGTTTTTAGGGGTCTTCAAAGGGGCCTGTGAGGTTTTAAGGGGGCTTTAAAGGGGGCTTTAAAGGGGTCTTTGGGGTTTTAAAGGGGCTTTAAAGGGGTCTATGGGGTTTTAAGGGGGCTTTAATGGGGCCTATGGGGTTTTAAGGGGGCTTTAAAGGGGTCTATGGGGTTTTTAGGGGTCTTCAAAGGGGCCTGTGAGGTTTTAAGGGGGCTTTAAAGGGGGCTTTAAAGGGGTCTTTGGGGTTATAAAGGGGCTTTAAAGGGGTCTATGGGGTTTTAAGGGGGCTTTAATGGGGCCTATGGAGTTTAAGGGGGCATTAATGGGGCATATGGGGTTTTAAGGGGGCATTAATGGGGCCTATGGGGTTTTAAGGGGGCATTAATGGTGCCTATGGGGTTTAAAGGGGGCTTTAAAGGGGTGTATGAGGTTTCTGTGGGGCATTATTGGGGCCTATGGGGTTTTAAGGGGGCATTAATGGGGCCTATGGGGTTTAAAGAGGGCTTTAATGGGGCCTATGGGGTTTTAAGGGGGCTTTAAAGGGGTCTATGGGATTTTTAGTGGGCATTAATAGGGCCTATGAGGTTTTTAGGGGTCTTTGATGGGGTTCATGAGGCATTAAAGGGGCCTATGAGGTTTTTAGTGGGCTTTAAAGGGGTCTATGGGGTTTAAAGGGGCTTTAATGGGCCCTATGGGGTTTTAAGGGGCCTTTAATGGGGCCTATGAGGTTTTTAGGGGGCTTTAAGGGGGCCTATGGTATTTTTGGGGGGATTTAATGGGGTCTATGGGATTTTAAGGGGGCTTTAAAGGGGCCCATATTTATGGACTGGGAGGTGGGGGGGGGGTGTCTGATTGAATTGGGGTTCAATTAGGGGCTGTGGAGGGGGATTTAGAGGGGGGGGTCCCTAGTTGGGGGGGGGTTGAAAGGAGTCATCCATGCCCCCCCCCCCATCCAGTTATCACATCTGCCCCATTAAAATGCCCTTTGTCCCCAGGGGCAAAGTCCCTTTAAAGCAGAAATTGAGGGGGGGGGGGGAAAGAAAAGCTCATGACAAATGTGAAACAACACAGGACCCCCCCCCCCCCCCCCCCAATCCAAAAAAGAAATAATACAAAGGATTGGGGCTTTTTTGGGGGGGTATTTGAAGGGGTTTATAGGGGATTTGGGGGACTTAAAAGGGGTCTGTGAGGTTTTGGGGGGGGGTTCTTTGAGGCCTTAGGGAAGATTTGGGGGGGGTTGAGGCATTTGGGGGACTTTAAGGGGTTTCTGAAGACTCTGTGGGGGTCTATGGGGCTTTAAGGGGGGTCTGTGAGGATTTAGGGGGGGTTCTTTGGGGCTTTTGGGGACCCCATGGGGGTCTGTGAGGTTTTGGGGGGGGTCTTTGGGGCTTTTGGGGACCCCATGAGGGTTTATGAGGATTTAGGGAGGGTCTATGGGGCTTTTGGAGACCCCATGGGGGTCTTTGAGGATTTAGGGGGGGTCTGTGGGGTATTGGGGACCCCATGGGGGTCTTTGAGGATTTAGGGGGGGTCTATGGGGCTTTTGGGGACCCCATGGGGGTCTATGAGGATTTAGGGGGGTCTATGGGGCTTTTGGGGACCCCATGGGGGTTTGTGAGGATTTAGGGGGGTCTGTGGGGCTTTTGGAGACCCCATGGGGGTCTGTGAGGATTTAGGGGGGGTCTATGGGGCTTTTAGGGACCCCATGGGGGTCTGAGGATTTAGGGGGGGGTCTGTGGGGTATTGGGGACCCCATGGGGGTCTGTGAGGATTTAGGGGGGGTCTGTGGGGCATTGGGGACCCCATGGGGGTCTGTGAGGATTTAGGGGGGGGTCTATGGGGCTATTGGGGACCCCATGGGGGTTTGTGAGGATTTAGGGGGGGTCTATGGGGCTTTTGGGGACCCCATTGGGGGGGTCTTCCCAGAATATTGGGAGAATGGATTCAGCCCATCACTCCTTTACTCCCACCCTCCATTTTGGGGGGGATATTTCCTCTTATTCCCCATTATTTTGGCTTCTTTGGGCTCTTGTGGGGGTCCCCCCTCAATTTGAGGGGGGGTCCCATCGCCCATCCCCCCCCCCCCCCCCCCTTTTTTTCCCCACAGCCCCCCCCAATTCCTCACCATGCAGCTCTTCATCCGCGCCCAAACCCTCCACACCATCGAGGTCTCCCCCTCCGAGACCATCGCCCAGATCAAGGTAAGACCCTTAAGGAGGGTACAGCGGGGTGGGGGGAGGGTCCTGAGCCCTTAATTAAACCCAGACCCCCCCCCTAAACGCAACCCCCCCCCCAATTTAGGGTCGTATTGCATCCCTGGAACCCATTGCTGTGGAGGACCAAGTGCTGCTCTATGGGGGGACCCCATTGGAGGATGAAGCCGTGCTGGAACTCAGCGGTGTACCCGAATTCTCTACTCTGGAAGTGGCTGCTCGACTCCTGGGGGGTATATTTGGGTCTGGGGGGGGCTCATTAGTGGGGTATCTTAATTAAATTAACGAGCAGGGTTAATTCAATGCCTGCTTTGAGGAGTTAGGGGGGTTTTGGGGGATCCCATAGAGGTCTAGGGGGGATGTGGGGAGGGTTCTAGGGGTCTTTGGGGGGCTCCATGGGGGTCTTGGGGGGGGGGGGGGGGATGCTCTGTGGGGGTCTTTGGTCTGGGGGGCTTATGGGGGGCTTCTTTGGGGGTCTTTGAGGATTTAGGGGGGGGTTTATGGGGCTTTTGGGGACCCCATAGAGGTCTAGGGGGGATGTGGGGAGAGTTCTATGGGACTTTTGTGGGGTCTGGAAGGTTTTGGGGGGTCCCTGGTGGGCTCTAGGGGACTTTGGGGGGGCTCCATGGGGGTCTTGGGACTTCTGGGGGTCTGGAGGGTTTTGGGGGGTCCCTGGTAGACTCTGGGGGGCTCCATGGGGGTCTTGGGGGGGGATGCTCTGTGGGGGGCGTAAGAGGGGGGTGTTCTATGGGTCTTTGAGTATTTTGGGGGGTTTATGTGTCTTTTAGGATCCCCATAGAGGTCTAGGGGGGATGTGGGGAGAGTTCTATGGGACTTTTGTGGGGTCTGGAGGGTTTTTGGGGGGGGGTCTTTGGTGGGCAGGTTGAACTCAATGCTCGCTTGTTATAGGGAAGGTTCACGGCTCGCTCGCCCGCGCTGGTAAAGTGAGGGGACAAACCCCAAAGGTGAGAGATCTATAGGGTTCTTTTATGGGTATAGGGGGGTTGAGTGTGCCCCACTGATGCCCCCCACCCCATAAATCCCCCCCCTAAGGTGGCCAAGCAAGAGAAGAAGAAGAAGAAGACGGGCCGTGCCAAGCGCCGCATGCAGTACAACCGGCGCTTCGTCAACGTGGTGCCCACCTTCGGCAAGAAGAAAGGACCCAACGCCAACTCCTAAAGGCAATTACGCAGCCCCCCACCCCATGGGGGGGGTCTTTGGGGGGTTGTTTAATAGTTTTGGGGTGGAAAGGTTGGGTTTTTTAACCTTAAACTTGTTGGATTTGGTGTAGGAGGATCGAGAACCTACAGAAGGGTCGTAATGTGGAGTTCCTAAAGGCAATAAATGGATCCCATGCTGGTAGAATTGAGGTGGTTTTGGGGTTATTGAGGTTTTGGGGGATCTTTGGGGGTTGTGGGTCTTCATTTTGGGGTCCGAGGTGTCAGTTTTGAACCCAAATCCCTCTTTTTTGGCCCAAAACAGCGTTGGAGGACCTAGAACCTCTCAAAGGCTTTTGAGTCCCAAAGGCAATAAATGGATCCCATGGTGGCAGAATTGGGGTGTTTTTGGGGTATCTTGGCACAATTGGGGTGTTTTTGGGGTTTTTGGGGTTGTGGGTCTTCATTTTGGGATCCAAAGTGTCACTTTTGAACCCAAATCCCTCTTTTTTGGCCCAAAACAGCGTTGGAGGACCTAGAACCTCTCAAAGGATCTTAACATCGAGTCCCAAAGGCAATAAATGGAGCCCATTTATGGCACAAATTGGGGTGGTTTTGGGGTTTTTGGGGTTGTGGGTCTTCATTTTGGGATCCAAAGTGTCACTTTTGAACCCAAATCCCTCTTTTTTTGGCCTAAAACACCGTTGGAGGACCTAGAACCTACAGAAGGATTGAATGTTGAGTCTCAGGGGCAATAAATGGGGCCCCGTTTATGGCACAAATTGGGTGTTTTTGGGGTTTTTTGAGGTTTTGGGGGGTCTTTGGGGGTTGTGGGTCTTCATTTTGGGGTCCAAGATGTCAATTTTGAACCCAAATCCCTCTTTTTTTGGCCCAAAACAGCGTTGGAGGACCTAGAACCTCTCAAAGGCTCTTGAGTCCCAAAGGCAATAAATGGAGCCCATGGTGGCCAAATTGGGGTGTTTTTGGGTTTATGGGGTTTGTGGGTCTTCGTTTTGGGGTCCAGAGTTTCACTTTTGAACCCAAATCCCTCTTTTTTAGCCCAGAAACATCATTGTATGACCTAGAACCTCTAGAAGGGTCATAAAATGGCGTCCCAAAGGCAATAAATGGAGCCCATTTAATGCAGAATTGGGGTATTTTTGGGGTTATCTGGGTATAAATGGCACTTGTAGGCCTTCATTCTGTGGTCCACCCCCATTTTAGGGCACGGTGCCCCATTTTGAGGTTAAAAATCTCCTTTTTGGGTCCAAACTCTTCAATTTTCACAGCTTGGAGCACATCATACCCAAATCATCACATTTTTGGCCCAAAAACCTCATTTTTTCCACTCAAATTCTCACTTCCAGGCCTCACAGCCGCATTTCTGCCTTCAAATTCACTTTTTTCGGCTCAAATCCCGATCGAAAAAGGTTAAAAATCGCTATTTTACCGACCCCAAATCTTAATGCTGTGAGGAACGGCCGGAAATAGCCGAGCGCTGCCGGAAATACCCGAGCGCTGCCGGAAGTAGCCGAGCACTCCCGGAAATACCCGAGCATTACCGGAAGTGCTCGAGCTCTGCGGCAGTTACGAGCGCTGCCGGAAGTAGCCGAGTGCTGCCGGAAGTAGCCGAGCGCTGCCGGAAGTAGCCGAGCGCTGCCGGAAGTAGCCGAGCGCTGCCGGAAGTAGCCGAGTGCTGCCGGAAGTAGCCGAGTGCTGCCGGAAGTAGCCGAGCGCTGCCGGAAGTAGCCGAGCGCTGCCGGAAGTAGCCGAGCGCTGCCGGAAGTAGCCGAGTGCTGCCGGAAGTACCCGTTCTCAACGGCGGAACTTGCCGAAGAGTTCCGAAGCTTCGGAGCCATCTTGGGAGCACTTCGAGACCCCCAAAAGCCTTTAGGAGCCTCCCAGAACCCCATAGAGACCCCAAAAACCCCATAGAAACCCCCATAAACCCATAGAGACCCCGAAAACCCCATTAAGACCTCTAAAAACCCCATTAAGACCCAAAAAACCCCATAGAGACCCCCAAAATACCCATAGAGAACCCATAAAACTCCATAGAGACCCCCAAAACCCCATAGAGACCCCTAAAAACCCCATAGAGACCCCTAAAAAACCCTATTAACACCCCAAAAAACCCCATAGAGACCCCAAAAACCCCATAGAGACACCTAAAGAACCCCATTAAGACCCCCCAAAACCCCATAGAGACCCCAAAAAACCCCATAGAGACCAAAAAAATCCCATAGAGACCCCCATAAACCCCATAGAGAACCCATAAAACTCCATAGACCCCCAAAATCCCCATTAAGACCCCCAAAAAAACCCATAGAGACCCTAAAAACCCCATTAAGACCCCAAAAAGCCCCATAGAGACCCCCAAAAACCTCTTAGAGACCCCCCAAATCCCCATTAAGACCCCAAAAAGCCCCATAGAGACCCCAAAAACCTCTTAGAGACCCCCCAAATCCCCATTAAGACCCCAAAAAACCCCATAGAGACCTCCAAAAAACCCCATAGAAACCCCATAAAACCCCATTAAGACCCCAAAAACCCCATTAAGACCCCAAATTCCCCATTAAGACCCCCAAAACCCCATAGAGACCCCATAAAACCCCATAGAGACCCATAAAATCCCATAGAGATCTTGTGGACCGCCCCCCCCCCCCCGCAGGCTTTTCCCCTTTCACTAGGCCTCACGGTGCTAAGCAACCGCCCAGGCTCCATTTCCGGCCCTACTTCCGGTCGCGTCGCTCCGGCAACCCAAGATGGCGGCGGTGTTGGAGGAGGAGAGGTTCGAAGGGTCCAATTAAAAGGGGGGGGGCACAATGTAGGGGGGGGGGGATCGATGGGGAGGGGGCAAATATGGGGGGAAGACCCTAAAATGGGGGGGGAGAGTGGGGGGGGGGATTAGAATGGGACGGGGGGTTGCCAACATGGCGGGGGGGAACCAAAGAGATGCGGAACTAATGAGGGAGAGCAATGAAAGCGACGGAGCTCTGAGCTGATGGACCTACTTCCGGTTTCTTCCACTTCCGGTTTCCGGCTTTCAGTTCCTCTCTATGGTTGGCGGCGCATGATGACGTCATGTCCGGCCTGTGCACGTTCAGCACGTGTATGGGTGAGCGCGGGGCATGATGGGAACGCGCCCCATAAGTGACCCATAGAACCCCATAAGTGCTCTATAGAACCCCATAGGGCCCCATAAGTGACCATTAGAACCCCATAGCGCCCCATAAGTGACCCATAGCGCCCCATAAGTGACCTATAGAACCCCATAGCGCCCCATAAGTGCCCTATAGTGCCCCATAAGTGCCCTATAGAACCCCATAGCGCCCCATAACTGACCTATAGAACCCCATAAGTGACCTATTGCACCCCATAGCACCCCATATTGCCCCATATCACCCCATAGTGCCCCATAAGTGCCCCATAGGGCCCCGTAAGTGACCTATAGAACCCCATAGGTCCCCATAAGTGCCCCCATATCACCCCATAGTGGCCCCATAAGTGCCCCATATCACCCCATACCACCCCATAGTGCCCCCATAGCGCCCCATAAGTGCCCCATATCACCCCATAGTGGCCCCATATCACCCCATAGCGCCCCATAAGTGCCCCATATCACCCCATAGTGGCCCCATATCACCCCATAGCGCCCCATAAGTGCCCCATAGAACCCCATAGTGCCCCATATCACCCCATAGTGGCCCCATATCACCCCATAGCGCCCCATAAGTGCCCCATAGAACCCCATAGTGCCCCATATCACCCCATAGTGGCCCCATATCACCCCATAGCGCCCCATAAGTGCCCCATAGAACCCCATAGTGCCCCATATCACCCCATAGTGGCCCCATATCACCCCATAGCGCCCCATAAGTGCCCCATAGAACCCCATAGTGCCCCATATCACCTCATAGCAGCCCCATAAGTGCCCCATAGCACCCCATAGTGCCCCATATCACCCCATAGCAGCCCCATAAGTGCCCCATAGCACCCCATAGGGCCCCATATCACCCCATAGCGGCCCCATAAGTGCCCCATAGCACCCCATAGGGCCCCATATCACCCCATAGCACCCCATAAGTGCCCCATAGCACCCCATAGGGCCCCATATCACCCCATAGCACCCCATAAGTGCCCCATATCACCCCATAGGGCCCTATATCACCCCATAGCGGCCCCATAAGTGCCCCCTCTCTGCCCCACAGCCCTGGCGGACCTTCATGGCGACGGGGACCACAAGGTTTGGGGCCATTTGGGGTTTATCTCCTTTTGGGGGGGGGGGTATATGGGGTATTTGAGGGGGGGGTCTATAGGGGGGTTAATTGGGGGTCTATGGGGGGGTTAATTGGGGGGCTGGAATTTATATGGGGGGGGTTGGGGGTATTTGGGGGGGGTCTATGGGGGGTTAATGGGGAGCTGGGTTTTATGTGGGGGGGTATATGGGGTATTTGGGGGGGGTCTATGGGGGGGTTAATGGGGGGGGGGGTTGAGCCATAGAGCCCAACCTCCCCCCCCCCCTAAATCCTTCACTCTTTTCTTTCTCTCCTTTTCTTCCTTCCCCCCCATTATAACCCCCCATTATAATAACCCCCCCATTATAACCCCATTATAACCCTATTATACCCCCCCATTATAACCCCCCCCATTATAACCCCCCCCATTATAACCCCCCCCATTATAACCCCATTATATCCCCCCCCATTATAACCCCCCCATTATTATGACCCCCCCATTATAACCCCATTATATCCCCCCCCATTATAACCCCCCCATTATTATGACCCCCCCATTATAACCCCATTATAAACCCCCCCATTATAACCCCCCCCATATTACCCCATTATCCCCCCCCATTTATTATGACCCCCCCATTATAACCCCCCCATTATAACCCTATTATACCCCCCCCTTATAAAACCCCCCCATATTACCCCATTATCCCCCCCCATTATTATGACCCCCCCATTATAACCCCCCCCCATTATCACCCTCCCATTATAACCCCCCAAATAACCCCATTATAACTCCCCCCCATTATAACCCCCCATTATAAACCCCCCATTATGACCCCCCCATTATAACCCTCCCCATATAACCCCATATAACCCCATATCCCCCCCTATAACCCCCTATAACCCCCTATAACCCCATATCCCCCCATATAACCCCATATAACCCCATTATAACCCCATATCCCCCCATATCCCCCCATATAACCCCATATAACCCATATAACCCCATATAACCCCATATCCCCCCAATATCCCCCCATATAACCCCATATCCCCCCATATAACCCCTTATCCCCCCATATAACCCCATTATAACCCCATATATCCCATATAACCCCATGTAAACCCATTATAACCCTATATCCCCCATATCCCCCCATATAACCCCATTATACCCCCATATAACCCCATATCCCCCCATATAACCCCATATCCCCCCATATAACCCCATATCCCCCATATAACCCCATATAAACCCATATAACCCCATATCCCCCCATATAACCCCATATCCCCCCATATAACCCCATATCCCCCCATATAACCCCTTATCCCCCCATTATAACCCCATATAACCCCATATATCCCATATAACCCCATATAACCCCATATCCCCCCATATAACCCCATATAACCCCATATAACCCCATATAACCCCATATCCCCCCATATAACCCCATTATAACCCCATATAACCCCATATAACCCCATTACCCCCCCCCATTATAACCCCCCCCCTATATTATAACCCCCCCCCAGCTGATCGTCGGTCTCCCCTCCCTCTCCCCGGGGGGGGGCCCTCACCTGGCTGTTCTCTCTGGCTCTTCCCCCCCCCGCCGCCACCCCCTCCCCGCCCCCCCCTCGGCATTAGGGGTTTTCTATGGGGGTCTCTCTTTTAGCGGGGGGGGGGCGGTTCCTCTTTTACCCCCGGGGGGGGTCCATTATCATCCCCATCCGCCCCCCCCCCCCTGGCGGTGTTGGTGGTGGCCGCGGGGGGGGCGCTGTTCGTCTATAGGAACTTAAGGCCGTTCTATAAGTTCACGTTGCCCCCCCCCGGACCAACCAATGAGGTGGAGGAGGATCTGTGGGCGCAGGCCGACAAGGTGGGGGGGGGGGGGGGATTTAATTGGGGGGGGGGTCTTAAAATGGGGGGGGGTCTTAAAAGGGGGGAGGGGGGGTTAAAATGGGGGGGGGTCTTAAAATGGGGGGGGGGGGCTTAAAATGGGGGGGGTCTTAAAAGGGGGGAGGGGGGGTTAAAATGGGGGGGGGTCTTAAAATGGGGGGGGGGGCTTAAAAGGGGGAGGGGGGTTAAATTGGTGGGGGGGTCTTAAAATGGGGGGGGTCTTAAATTGGGGGGAGGGGGAGTTAAAATGGGGGGGGTCTTAAAATGGGGGGGGGTCTTAAAATGGGGGGGGGTCTTAAAATGGGGGGGGTCTTAAAAGGGGGGGGGGGGGGGGTTAAAATGGTGGGGGGGGTCTTAAAATGGGGGGGGGGCCTTAAAATGGGGGAGGTCTTAAAAGGGGGGAGGGGGAGTTAAAATGGGGGGGGTCTTAAAATGGGGGGGGGTCTTAAATTGGGGGGGGTAAATTGGGGGGGGCTTAAATGGGGGGGGTCTTAAATTGGGGGGGTAAATTGGGGGGGGTCTTAAATTGCGGGGGGGTAAATAGGGGGGGGTCTTAAATTGGGGGGGCATAAATTAGGTGGGGGGGCTTTAATTGGTGGGGGTCTTAAATTGGGGGGGGGTCTTAAATGGGGGGGGGTCTTAAAAGGGGGGGGTAAATGGGGGGGGGGCTTAAATGGGGGGGGTAAATAGGGGGGGTTAATTGGGGGGGCTTAAATGGGGGGGGTCTTAAATTGGGGGGGGTAATTGGGGGGGGTCTTAAAATGGGGGGGGTTTAATTGGGGGGGGGTAAATTGGGGGGGTCTTAAAAGGGGGGGGTAAATAGGGGGGGGGTCTTAAATTGGGGGGGGGCATAAATTAGGTGGGGGGGCTTTCATTGGGGGGGGTCTTAAATTGGGGGGGGTCTTAAAATGGGGGGGATAAATAGGGGGGGGTCTTAAAATGGGGGGGTTTAATTGGGGGGGGTCTTAAAAGGGGGGGGTCTTAAATTGGGGGGGGCATAAATTAGGTGGGGGGGCTTTAATTGGTGGGGGTCTTAAATTGGGGGGGGGTCTTAAAATGGGGGGGGTAAATAGGGGGGGGTTAATTGGGGGGCTTAAATGGGGGGGGTCTTAAAAGGGGGGGGTAAATGGGGGGGGGCTTAAATGGGGGGGGGTCTTAAATTGGGGAGGGGTAAATTGGGGGGGTCTTAAAAGGGGGGGTAAATAGGGGGGGGTCTTAAATTGGGGGGGCATAAATTAGGTGGGGGGGCTTTCATTGGGGGGGTCTTAAATTGGGGGGGATCTTAAAATGGGGGGGTAAATAGGGGGGGGTTAATTGGGGGGGCTTAAATGGGGGGGGTCTTAATTGGGGGGGGTAATCTGGGGGGGTCTTAAAATGGGGGGGGTTTAATTGGGGGGGGGAAAATTGGGGGGGGTCTTAAAAGGGGGGGTAAATAGGGGGGGGGTCTTAAATTAGGGGGGGCATAAATTAGGTGGGGGGCTTTAATTGGTGGGGGTCTTAAATTAGGTGGGGGGGGTCTTAAATTAGGTGGGGGGGGGGTCTTAAAATGGGGGGGGTCTTAAATCTGGGGGGTGGGTGTTACATTGGGGGGGGTTTAATTGGGGGGGGGTCTTAAAATGGGGGGGGGGTCTTAAAAGGGGGGAGGGGGGGTTAAAATGGTGGGGGGGGTCTTAAAATGGGGGGGGTCTTAAAAGGGCGGGGGGGATTAAATGGGGGGGGCTTAAATTGGGGGGGGTCTTAATTAGGTGGGGGGGGGTCTTAAATTAGGTGGGGGGGGGGTCTTAAAGGGGGGAGGGGGGGTTAAAATGGTGGGGGGGGTCTTAAAATGGGGGGGGTCTTAAAAGGGCGGGGGGGATTAAATGGGGGGGGGCTTAAATTGGGGGGGGGTCTTAAATTAGGTGTGGGGGGGTCTTAAATTAGGTGGGGGGGGTCTTAAAATGGGGGGGTCTTAAAAGGGGGGAGGGGGGGTTAAAATGGTGGGGGGGGTCTTAAATTGGGGGGGGGTCTTAAATTAGGTGGGGGGGTCTTAAATTAGGTGGGGGGGTCTTAAATTAGGTGGGGGGGGGTCTTAAAATGGGGGGGGGTCTTAAAAGGGGGGAGGGGGGGTTAAATTGGGGGGGGGTCTTAAATTAGGTGGGGGGGTTAAATTGGGGGGGGTCTTAAATTAGGTGGGGGGGTTAAATTGGGGGGGGGCTTAAATTATGGGGGGGGGCCTTAAAATTGGGAAGGGGGATTAAATGGGGGGTTTTAAATGGGGGGGGTTAATTATGGGGGGGGGTTTAAATGGGGGGGGTTAAAAATGGGGGGGGCTTAAATTATGGGGGGGATTAAATTGAGAGGGGGCTTAAAAGGGGTGGGTTAATATGGGGGGTAATAAGGGGGGGGGGCATTAATAAAGGGGGGGTATTAATAGGGGGGGTAATAATGGGGGGGGCATTAATATGGGGGGTTAATAATCCAGGGGGGGTTATTAGGGGGGTAATAAGGGGGGGGGGGCATTAATGGGGGGGCAATAATAAAGGGGGGGTATTAATATGGGGGGGTAATAATGGGGTGGCATTAATATGGGGGGGCAATAATAAGGGGGGGGGCATTAATGGGGGGGCATTAATAAAGGGGGGGTATTAATATGGGGGGGTAATAATGGGGGGGGGGCAATAATGGGGGGGTTAATAATCCAGGGGGGGTTATTAGGGGGGTAATAAGGGGGGGGTGGGCATTAATAAAGGGGGGGTATTAATATGGGGGGTAATAATGGGGGGGGCATTAATATGGGGGGGCAATAATAAAGGGGGGTTATTGGGGGGGTAATGGGGGGGGCGTTAATGGGGGGCATTAATAAAGGGGGGGGTATTAATATGGGGGGGTAATAATGGGGGGGGGGCATTAATATGGGGGGGGCCCGATGTAATGTTTTGCCCCCCCCCAGGATGAGGTGAACCCACTGATGCTGAGGGAGATGCTGGAGGGCATCAGGTGGGGGGGGGCAGTTTTTGGGGGGGGGGGTCCCTATTTAATTAAGGGGGGTCCCTATTAAGGGGGGGGTCCCCATTTATTTAAGAGGGGGTCCTTATTAAGGGGGGGGTCCCTATTTAATTAAGGGGGGGTCCCTATTTATTTAAGGGGGTCCCTATTTAATTAAGGGGGGGTCCCTATTTATTTAAGGGGGTCTCTATTTATTTAAGGGGGGGTCCCCATTTATTTAAGGGGGGGTCCCTATTAAGGGGGGGGTCCCTATTTAATTAAGGGGGGTCCCCATTTAATTAAGGGGGGGTCCCCATTTATTTAAGGGGGGGGTCCCTATTAAGGGGGGGGTCCCTATTTAATTAAGGGGGGTCCCTATTTATTTCAGAGGGGGTCCCTATTTAATTAAGGGGGTGTCCCTATTTATTTAAGGGGGGGTCCCTATTTATTTAGGGGGGGTCCCTATTTAATTAAGGGGGGTCCCTATTTATTTAAGGGGGGGGTCCCTATTTAATTAAGGGGGGGGCATTGATTGGGTTGGGGGGGGTCCCTATTTAAGGGGGGGTCTCCCTTTTTCTGGGGGGTGGGGTCAGGATCTCTTTAATTTGGGGGGGGTCCCTATTAGTTTTGGGTTTGAGGGGGGGGGCTATTTGAATTGGGGGGGGGGTCCCTAACAGTGTCCCCCCCCCCCCCCCCCCAGAGATAAGAGTGATGTGCCACTGACCCCGAGATCACAGTGGTGAGTGGGGGGGGGGTTATTGGGGGGGGGGGGGCTTATGGGGTGGGGGGGCTTTATAGGGCGGGGGGGGCTTATGGGGGGGGGCTTTAATGGGGGGTTCATATGGGGTAGGGGGGTGTTATGGGGTGGGGGGGCTTTATAGGGCGGGGGGGGCTTATGGGGGGGGCTTTAATGGGGGGTTCATATGGGGTAGGGGGGTGTTATGGGGTGGGGGGGCTTTATAGGGTGGGGGGCTTATGGGGGGGCTTTAATGGGGGGTTCTTATGGGGTAGGGGGGTGTTATGGGGTGGGGGGGCTTTATAGGGTGGGGGGGCTTATGGGGTGGGGGGTGTTTATTGGGGGGCTTTGTGGGGTGGGGGTCTTTATAGGGTGGTGGGGCTTATAGGGGGGGGCTTTATGGGGGTGGTTTATGGGGTGGGGGGGGCTTATAGGGGGGGTTTATGGGTGGGGGGGCTCAATGGGGGGTTCTTATGGGGCAGGGGGGGCTTATGGTGGGGGCTCTATAGGGTGGGGGGGCTTTATTGGGGGGGTTTATGGGGTGTAGAGGAGCTTTATGGGGGTGGTTTATGGGGTGGGGGGTTTATGGGGGGCTTTATGGGGTGGGGGGGCTCAATGGGGGGTTCTTATGGGGCAGGGAGGGCTTATGGTGGGGGCTTATAGGGTGGGGGGGGCTTTATGGGGGGGTTCTTAAGGGATGGGGGGGGCTTTATGGTGGGGGCACTATA